>NC_092859.1:131804168-131834600 GCF_032062135.1 Pyxicephalus adspersus
ACTTTTTTTTACATTTTATATTTCTGTATAGGAACATACAAGTTTTCTTGTAGTTTTCTGAAACTACAGTAACATGTGTATCTATATTTCATGATAGACAAAGGGTAGTCAGATGCCTTCATACTACCTTCCCTCTATTAGGGTTTTTTTTGCCCTCTCCCAGGTAGGCAGATTTGATTTCACTTCTACAGATATTAAGATGAAAACCTCACCAACGATGAACAAAAAACTTTCAACACAGGGAATTGTCCCCATTGAAGGTTTCTCCTTATCTATTGCTTCTATGACAACTCAAACCTTTTTTTTAATCCTAACTTTTTAGGGACATTGGTCATCTCCCCAGCGATAAGGCAATCAAAACTAACCTTTCCCTATTTATACAAAACTAATTTAAACACTTTACAAATGTGCACTACTCCATTAGATCATTCACAGGACTCCTGCCACACACAAGTAAATGACTAGGCAGGAGATACAGGTCCAAATTAACAGTATAGCTCTGAAAAGAAGTTCTAATAAAGCAAAATGCCTATTATACATAATATACATACCTCCTTCTCCTCTTGCATTCATCATAGGGTATTGTAATAAAATAGCGGTGGGTGAACATATTGAATAGTGGTCTGCAAGAGAAATAAAATTTTTTTTTGTAATGTGTTCAACCCACAAATGCATTTCTCGTTCTAAACTCAGATTAGCCGTGTACAATTTGTGATTGTTCCAGTGGTAAGGTTTAACTATATATCACTATTGGTCAGTCAGAGCATCGCATAGTCAAAAGCCCAAGTTCTAAAATTACAAAACTAAGCGCAGAGTAAAAAAACTTAGTGGTTATGTAAATATTGAAAGTGGTTGTATCCTCATCTGAACATCTTCAAACTTCAAATCTGAAATTTTAATACCTAAATGATATACAGTTACCACTTTGTGTGAAATGTCTGTCTGTTTGGGGACCTTTATATAGCTGGACAGGCAAATATGTCAGTATATTGTAATTCTACATCTCCCTCACATGGTTTATCCGTCACTAAAAATACTGCAGTCAGTACAACAGAAAAAAATGTGTCAGAGATGGGCGTAAAGGCTAAATCACATAGGTATGAAAGTTTTACATGACATTGGATTTCTAGTTTTTATTTACTTTATAAATTAATACCAGCTAATCTTACTTGCTCTCATCTGTTCTTTTTGGCACATGCACAGCCCTTCATCCAACTCTTTCATTCCCTGTTGTGATTATTGTTGGTCCACCAAAATTAGCTGTGGATGTACATGGCTCTTTCATTTGTTATCAGTTATTCATTATCCATCCTGTACAGGACAAATACTTACTCATGAGTGTATAAAAGAAATCCTTCCACAATCAGGATATGACATTTTTCTTGCTCTTCATTTTCTGGAGATGACTCACTGTCCAGGATGTTGTTAATACCATGAGATCGCTCAAACTTCACAGGATCCTTTTTCCAGGCACTAATAGTTTCAATCATAGCATCTATATCCAAAGCATCGATCACTAGAAAAGATAATTAAAATATTTGTTATGGTTACAAAGTATCCAGTCACCTCACCTCAATAGGTTTTGAATGGATTTCCACCTTCACCAGTTATCTGAGTGAAGCAGAAAACATCAATATCTTACCATCATACTGTTTAAATCCATCTTCAACTTTGATCTGGTCCTGGGGCTGAAACAGGGACCACAAAGAAAGATGTACAAGGGTAATGTCTATACACATGCACTGCACAGGTCAGACAGCTACAAAACTCAGTTCTGTGACTTATGCTTATGGGGCACCTATGTGCCAGTAATGTAAGTTTTCATGTATATGCTACCTATGCTGTATTAACACCTAACCACAAAGGGCCTAAAGTACAATTAGAGCCTTTGGTGTAACTAACCAGAGATCTTCTGATGCTTAGATAATTTACTTTTTGCTGCAATTGCATTTAACCTTCTTTAGCTACTTTTAGAGCCAAGTTACATAGGCGATCTTGACGTTGGGATATTGTTCTTGTCTCTGTAGAAAAGCTATCTGGCTATCAGGGCCAGCAAAGTTGCTAGTGATCAAAATAATGTAGCGTTCAGGGTCAGCAAGAACGAAAGGTCACAAGTTGTCATCGGGGGAGGCAATAGCCCAGCCCATTAGCCTTAAATCCCCAGACTCGTATGGGGGGGGGGGGGTGCTAATAACCAATAGCTTGTCAATATAAAGGTTGGCAAATATTTCATGTATGCTCTAATACCCTAACAATATACTGTCCTAAATCTATAATATACAGTAATGAAAGGTAAAAATAAATGAATAAAGGAAACATTTACCTTAAAAAAGTCGTCCTGGTGTACAACACAGCAATTGGGTAGGGATTTTATTAATCTGTTTGTAAGAGTGGTCTTGCCACCGTTGGTAACACTAAAAGCAAGCAAAGAAAGTTCAACACTTAAGAGACATTATCTTTTTTAGGAAGCATTTCAATACTACATTTCTCTTTATGCTCATCATGAATTGCAATCACTATCATTTTATTAACACTAGAATAGCGATTAGCATCGGAAACCAAAGGAAATATTGTATGCAGTGTAAAGAATACCAGTCAGGAATAAGTAATTTTATTACTTGCAGGTTTACCTTTCAAGTATAGCCTCTTGTCTCAATGTATACCAACCTTAGCACAAATGGCAGCCCAGAGAGTTGCTGATCCATCCCCTGCTTTAGCCCATCACTTAAAATAATTCTAAAGTGGGTAAAAATGTCAATGTAATAAAGTCATACGTTTTATGTCAACTAGGGTGTCCTTTATTAGCTTAAGCCCTAGATTTTATATAGAACAGCCTCTTTACTGACAGTGATACAATGTATAAATAGATAGGTTTGTGTTTTTAAAACTAAAATGTTCCTAATTAACTTCCCAATAAAAATCAGCAAGTAGTTGTGATTTTCTGCATTTACGTTTTATTTCACTGTTTCAATGGTAAAAAAAAAACATTGCATTTCAAGTGGACCTTCCTCTAAAAAGTTAAATTGGCTTATATTGTCCAGACCTCCTAGCCATTCAGCAGAAATCAGAATTCTTTTTGCCTTCCCCTTCTCTATCTGCCATCACCATCCCTATATGTACAGTCCTGTAAAGTACAGAGCAGGCAAAATCTAAGACACTAAAAGCCATTCTCTCAGGATTTCCGTTGCTCCTCATTCCACAGTATTCTTTGTTTGAAGCTCCGTGACATCATCCTTGCCCAAACTCTGCAAATGGGCAAGGTAAAGGTAGTTCTAACTTTTTCATACTAAGTGTAGGTAATTTGGGAAGGGACAAAGACAATGTATGCAGAACTTTGGTTTAAGTGGAACTGCCCCGGACTAATATTCCCCACTCGTATGATCAGTTATTCACAGAAGTTTGTACAAAGTGTATGAAATGGGACACATGTCTTTGGGAAAAAGCCACTGGTCTGCTTTAAAGGTTAAAGGCAGTTTGATCTGATGGCTACAGCTCCACCGATTTTATTACATCCAGCTCCATAAATCATCATTGACCTTAATGCACCTGTGAAGTGCACAGACTTTTAGAAGCAATGTCCTGAAGATGGTGACATGGAAGTCTACAGAGCTGTAATACGCAAACACAGCAGGGACAGAGAAGACTTGTGGGGCTGGATATAAACAAATAGTGGAGCCACAGCCAATTAATTCTGGTAAGTACGAATGTGTTGACGGGGAGCTTGTGTTAGACCTGACCTAATTTAAAACTGGGCAAAGGTATAAACAGTTTGATTTTTGTTGAGACACCTAGATGTGCAGTATTGACTCAATGACGTATCAAAGAAAAAAAATTAAAGCCTACACCCTAAAGTGCACAGGAAAATGGATACATTAAAAACGCCCATGTGCACGTAACCTAATTCTGCCATCTGTCTAGCAATATATCACACACACATTTAACTAGTGACCCTTCAGGAATCTTTCATGCCTGGCACTAATGCAAGAAACCTCAACAACTTTTACCAATTATTACATTCTACCTGTAAGAATTAAAATTCTATTTTGACAAACAACGGTGATGATAAAACTGCAGAATTTACCAATATGGCAACTACAGTAATAAACACATTTTCATGGTGCCAAATAATGGTTTTCCCCATCACAGATTGGGCCTGGTTTAATAAAGCTCTCCAAGGCTGAAGAAGATACACCTTCGTCAGTGAAGCTGGGTGGTCCAGCAAACCTGGAATAGATTTCTTCAGTCATTTGCTAGCAAATGTGTTGCATCCTGGACCAGATCCATTCCAGGTTTGCTGGATCACCCAAGTTCATCAATGAAAGTGTATCCTCTCCAACATTGGAGAAGTTTAATAAATCAGGCACATAGTCCAGGAACATTTAAAAAAAATGTTTTCATGGCCAAACCCAACAGGACAAATACATTGCATGGTCATCCACTGCTATGCCTACATACAGCCAATGAATGTTTCTGCACATGGCATATTCTATCCATTGGCTTCAAAACATTCTGGACTCATTGCATGACTCAGAATGCAGATGCTGGATACAACCAGGTATTTCAGGTTTGGAAAGGAGCCATAATTCTTTCTTTTGCCTTGCTCTGGATGGTGACACCTATGTTGAACATGCTACACCCCCACCCTATAGACTGGGTACTTCCTAGCAAACATTTCCATGAATTTTCCTACAAAAGCTGTAGATAATATTGGTTTGCAAATCTAAAAATGATTCTCTTGAACTTGACAATGGCAAAGGAACTTGACAATGGCAATGTCAGATCTTATGGTCATTTGCATGAATCGTATATGTTGTACATGTGTTTTTCTGCTGCAGTATAATTTCATCAGCATTGTTTTATTTATGATATTAGCATTAATAATATTTATTTTCTGGTGTATATATATATATATATATATATATATATATATATATATAAAAGATACAAAACCTAGAGATGACATTATCATAAGAAGCACCAGAAAACATAAAGCTCTGCAAAGTTTTGGAATTTCCAGTCTTTCAGGAAACTTTTCCTATACTTGCAATGAAACTCTCATTTATTTGGATAGGTCCCTTCCTATGAATACATGCAGAAGACAACCTGTTGTCAAAACAAAGAAACCTTTTACTGTTTGCATAGCCAACTGAAGCTAAACCACAAAGCTGCAGCCACACAGACATTTTCCTACACACCACTGACTTGCTGTGAAGCGATTCCAGCACAGAACATTGTCGGGAGCCCCTGGTAGCACTATTAAGGCTTAAAATGTCTGACAACATGTGGATTCCGATTAACAGTAAGCTAAGCAGAAGCTATCAGTGCCAAGTGGCAGCTGCAAAAGGAAATCAAACTAGAGATATAAATATGTGATGCAAGTACAGTACGGCCCCTGTATACATCACTGCTATGGGGTGCAGCTTCAAACTTTGCAAAGTCAGATTTGGTAGAAAAACTGGTATATATAACTAAAGGTTAGGAAAAAACCTAACCTACCTTTTTTTGGCTTGGGGAAAAAAAAACAAAAAGCAGCAACAAAATGCTCTACACTGCTTTTAATTCACTGTGCATTAAAAACATTGAAATCAGAGAAAATTTGTTAAAATCTCTTCCTCAATTGATTTTGCCTCTATAGTTAAACATTAATTAGAAAAGGCCTTTCTTTTTTTTTGTTTTCTTTTTGATATTCGGATAGCAAAAGGCTCAAATGTCAAAGATCAAGTAGGGCAAGGCAATAAAATAATTGATATTTACTAAAGAACTTTCAATTAAGGATAAAACTAATAATCACATTTATCGAAGACTGTATATGCCAAGCATTAGATTAAAGTAGAAATATATAATCATATGTTATATAGTATATGTATATAGTTATATAATTTATATAGTATAGTAATACACAAAGTCCATATACATTTCCATATGGACAGGTTGAGGGGTAGGCAAAGAGGCGTCTGCCTTGGGTGCTTTAGTATAAAGTAGGGTGGTAAAAAGCATTGAAGCTCAAATCCAGGGCTTTGGAAATGATTCATAGTTGTGGAGGGAGGCGCACTTTAGTAGGAAAGGGAGTTTAATGCAGAATATTATTATTTTGGATCTTATAATTGTAGGGCTATTTACATAATGGGTGACATTTTTTAATGTATTGCCCTCATCAATGTAACAGATTACAATAACCTTCACAAACTCTGTAATGTTACACAAACACACAAATTAATCACTAAACTCACCATGGAGTTACATCACTACAATACCATATCATAATTATATATAATATATACATGAGTTCTACAACACACCCAGCATGAACCAAAATCAAAGGCATATAGTCCCAAACCATGATACATGTATGCAGGTGACCTTTTTTATTAAAATTATTATTGTATTATTATTTACAAAATCACAAATATAAACCCCCCACATATTTTTTTTTACATCTCAGCCATCACAACACAAACTCTAAAATGAAAAATAAAACTCAGAAAGTTTTTAAACTTGCAATCCTCAAGAAATGGAGGGAATGTAAAGCGATCAATCCCAAGTCACAAGGGACGGCGTGACCTACCGCCTGCCAACACGAGTCCTACATACAACCTTTTGTCCCTCCCATAGTGTATATAATCAATATGTATAAATTCAATTAGATCTAACAATCTTGGTATACAAATGTTCTGATAAGGAGACATTTCACTGTAAATTGTAAAGAAATAAAAATGGTTCTCTGGGGTCACCACTGATACATTGTTTCTATCTACACCTCCAAGAATGATACTTAGTTGAATTCTGCACGTTTAGAATTCATAGATTTAAATGAGTTGCCTTATTTTGAGATCAGACATTTTACAACAAAAAAAAACTGAGCAGCCATCACTTCTGCACACAATATACAATACATTAAATATTATAATTTAACACACCATAAAATAAATCTTATCATTTACTGTCCATTTACTTTTGGTTCACCCTGTATATATAAATTCACATACATCTATTTATTATAATATATAGATTTGTTATGCCAGTAATGATCTTAGAGGAAGGCAGAGTGATCCTGACACATGGCATGAATGGAGAGCACATGGTGTGACATATATGCTGATGTGGCTGCCTGACTATACTTAGCTCACATTTCTGCAGCTGTGATCACACCATAAGGGTGGGAAACACCCCCACACTCCATGCTGGTACTTGTAGTCCCCCCAGCAGACGACCCCCCCAACCAACCAGGTTCTTGCACATGCGCAGAACTCTTACCCGCCAATGCCCACGATGATCTTCATAGCGTGCTGCTGTCAAAGCCCAACTTTTCAGAAAAAAAGGAAGAGACGAAGTCCAGCAGTGGAATGGAAGCCCTAGAAGAACGCGGAGAGCAGAAGGAGGGGAATTAATCGTCAACTACTAAAAGAAGACTCCATGGTCCGGGAGAGCAGCGCCGAGCTCGGTCTATCACAGGCAGCTGATGGCGGAAAAAGGGAACAGGGAGAAGAGCGGCGGGGGCGCGTAAGGTGGCTGTCCTCCTGCGATTGGTGGAGGGAAGGGGATGGAGGCGTGGCGAGGTGACGTCATATAGCCCGATGAAGGATGCTGGAGCGCTGTCCTTGTTTGCAGCTGTTCTGTGACAGAGGGCGGGCGGGGTGACACATGGCAGACATTGTGCCTGAATCACCCTCAGAATATTCTCACCTCGTGCCACATACTTTCTGCAGCTTCATTCCTGCTGCTTACTACTCATAGCACTCACTGCATGTCATGCTATAGTTCTTAACCAGAACCTTCCACACAAAAACTCCATTTACACCGACTGGGGTCCCTCTGTGGTCCTAGACAAATATGAAGGGGGGTCCTAAATACACAGCATTCTAATTCTACCAGTTGGGGTCCTGTAAATGGTGGCCAATTGCCCAGTTTGCCCTCTAACCCCTAAACCAGCCCTGGACCCTCAAAGGGTAGCTAAACCCACTTTATATAAAAGGGTATCTTCGCTTCTTCTTCTGGGTTCTTCTTCCTACGCCACCTGACCCCGGTGCAAGATCGGGTGTTTGGAAAAAAAATCACCGCGCATGTTTGAGGTCGTCAATGTTTTCTCTTTTCTCGAAAAGGAGCACTCAAGAGCTTCCCGGGATGCGTGACGTAGGTAATCCGGGAGGCTTTGCATTCCCATTCATTCTCAACCGAGAATTAGGGGACGATGCTGCTCCCTTTAAATAAAACCTAAACAAACATATACATATCATACAAGGTTTTTCTACCCTTTTAAGTGAAATTTCTGAGTTTAGGTATGGATTGATTAAATGGGAGTGCAATGGGAGAAGATGGCGGCGCCTGGTGTGCTGGCCCAAAGATACCGGGATATGCAGGATCCGATGGAAGAAGTCCCCCGACGGATTGACTGCTCTGTAGGATTGAAGGTAAGTGGGATTTTTTTTGTTTTGGGTTGTTTTGGATTTACTTCCTCTTTATCAAGAACCTTCCACACAAAAAGTCCATTTACACTGGCTGGGGGGCCTCTCTAGGACAATTATGGTCAAATTGGGGTCCTAGGAAAATATAAAGGGGGGTTCAAAATACAGAGCATTCTAATTCTACCAACTGGGGTCCTGCAGATGGTCTGTAATTGCCCAGTTTGCCCTCTAACCCTTAACCCAGTCCTGGTCCCTCCTCAAATCACTATTTTTGATGTTGCTTATGGCCCAAGAAATCTACGGAGGGAACCTGGTTGAAAAACACTGCTTCATGTACACAATGGGCCTGATTTATTAGGGCTGTCCAGAACTGGAAAAAATAGACTATCATGGAAGAACCTGGGTGATCCAGCAAATCAAACAATGGGTCTGATTTATTAAAGCTCTCCAAGGCTGGAGAAGATGCACTTTCATCAATGAAGCTGGGTGATCCAGCAAACCTGGTGCAAGATTGAAAACATTTGCTAACAAATAGCAATTGACTTTTAAGAAATCCATTCCATATCTGCTGGATCACCCAGCTTCACTGATGAAAGTGTATCTTCTCCAGCCTTGGAGAGCTTTAATAAATCAGGCCTATTGGGTCTAGTGCAGAAATGAAAACATTTGTCAATAAATAGCAAATTGTTTTAAGAAATATATTCTGGGTTTGCTGGATCATCCAGGTTCTCCAAGGTTAGTTTATATCCCCTCAGGACCGGATTTCTCAGAGGACATAGCCTAGGACAGCATGATTCCAAGGGGTGACACCTTGCCACCCAGGCTAATGGAAATTGATGTTGCCTCCAGCTATATTAAGGAATATTGACCATTTATGTCTGGGCAATATTTTCCCTTTTATCTGTTGTCACAGCTCGGCCATTGGCTCAATGTGTTCCTAATAAAGGGTCTTCCGACTTCTCTATAACAAAAGACTTTAAAGTAGTTGCCTAACAACTTAATCCTCCAGTGGGCTGTTAATGGCACCATACTGACCAAAAAAAAAAATCATAATAAAGATGGCATTGCAAAGCACCTTCCTGGCTGTGTCACTATGTTTCTGATTGTGTCTCCACGGCCATACTTATACCATAATCAAATGTGTATGTACCGCAAGTCCCATAACAAACATAATAATGTTCGTGCAGCTTGTGGACCCGACCCGTAGGGGCTTCCTCAGGGGTACCTGTGCGGTAGCAAAATTGTACTCGTACTTGCATGCGGTATTTTCGAGGTTTGACATTGGTATTCCTACGTGTGTACTATGTTCCAAATCCCAGACAATGTAGGGGTACATAAATTTAGGTATTGAAATGAAACACCTGTAGCCCGAGAGGTGTCTGAACCTCTTTAGGACATGCAGAGCAAACAGCAGCTTATGCAGGGTGGTGAGGGGCAGCCGCTCATCTCCTGAAGAAAACATAGGATGGTGTATGGCTTCAGGAGACGCTTGTGAACAGGGAATGTATCTTACTGCAGAAGGGACATCACCTGTTATGTTATTTTTAACTTTAGTTCCGCTCTAAGAGCAGAGTTTCTTTTTTTCCAATTATTGTGCTGATATTTATTTGTTTCTGTGGGAATGTCACATGTGTGGTCAGGCTATCTTCACCTGGTCCTCTTCCATTTGGGTCTTCAGCCATATTGATTGGCCAGGCCAGAATGATGTAACTCTTGCATATGGGTTCAGACATTCAGTAATCTATACTTAATCTACTTGTACCAGTGTTTCTTAACCAGGAAACCCCCGTGTTTTGTGAGCCATTAACAATTTGGACCTCTCCGGTCAGTTTAATTAACACCAATGATATGTTGGCTATCTGTAAGAATCACATTCTTCCCAGTGGTTATTAATGGGAGGCATGCTTCCTACTAATCCCCACAATAATGCAATGTGAGCTATGGATATAGTAATTATAGCAGGGGTGACCCTAAAAGTTATATCAAGGGTTCCCCCATGTTTAAAAGGTTGAGAAAAGCTTACATGGATAATGTGTATTATAGTAAAGACTGCGAATAGGAAAGGTTTGATTTTTTTTTATTGTAGAAGAGTCATTGCCAGTCCCTTCTGCAAGAAAGAACCTGTCTGCTTGCAATTTCTACATTTTTAGGTTTAGTTCTGTTTTAGCCATGCCCATTTAGATCCCTCCCACAATGTGACTATCCCTTCCATTTACCATGGTGCACTACTGTATATGAAGCTTCATTATAATACGCCGAGAAAAGGACACAGATTGTTCACAGCAAAGACTGCAGCTAACAAGGAAAGACCGGTTTCATGCAAGAGATTTTTTCCACAAACAAATGATGATATGATACCTTGTGACTGCATTGTATTAGCAAGTACAACAGACAATTGTCTGGAGGAAGCATTGTCACCATGGAAGCAGAGTTCTGGGTGCACTCATTAAGATTTCATTATGGAGCAGACCTTGGTTTAACATTATATCATTCAATGTTTTATTTTATATTCTTCTTCCTTCAAACTATCTCCCTTGATGTGTTTATTAAACAAATAAATAAATAATTCATTTAAAAACAAGTTTGAGTATGGGGACTTTTTTAGAATATATTTTGCCACTATATAGAACATTAATGAAAAGAAGAAACTGCTATGTTAATTAACATAGATCTTAACATCTGTATTTTCCTGGGTTAACTCTTGTTTAGCCCAGAATATGAATACCACAACCCCACCGCTCCTCTTTTTATCCAATGTTTCTGATTTTGATAAGGTAAGTCAGGTTATAATTGTTGTTATTCTGAAAATGGTTACTGTGCTGTACACCATTGCAGCTTGTGTACCTATTCCTGTATTGTATTATTTTGTTATTGCATTTCCATTGTTTCATGTAGGCATGAGCTATAATGACAATAATCTTTATTGAATTTCATATCACATAAATTGATTCTGTGTCCACATTCTGTAAGCACAGGTTCAGGTCTACCTTCAGATCAAGCGTTCCCACACAGTTCCCAGCAGCTGACACTTTTGCAGCCACTTGGTCACTCACACCGCAGCGTTGGTTTTGGCCCGCACATTGCAGTACTGTACTGCTCACTGCTGGCCCTTTTTGTTCTCTATGGGGGTGCTGCAGGGAGTCGCTACATGCAGCATCCCCCCCAAAGGCACAGCAACCACATGGTCAGTGTGAACATAGCCAAACTTGTGTTATCATTATACATGTCTCTGTTTTATGATTGCTCCATGTCTGGCTGCAGTGTTACTTTTTATTGGTCTAAATTTCATTTTAATAAAGGTAGGCAGCATTCACAAGGAGCAGCTAGTAGGTTACAATCCCACCCCTTTAACCCTTGCTATCCCCAGCAATAAGCACTTACCCCCGAAATCAATGGGAGCTCCCCACTAGGGCAAACTAGAGGTGGGTAAGCACTGCTGGGTATTTCAAGGTTTATTGTCAATATCTTTGAGTCATATTTCTGTTTCATTTGCAAATAAGCCCTGAGACAATAAAGCCTGGAAAAGAGTCAAATGTTTTTTTTTTTCACATACACTGAGGAAAGCCATATCCACAGGATGTAGTAATTACAAACCAACAGGTCCCATAGCACCTCTTTTTATGGTTGCCACAGCAATTCAGCAAATTGTTAATCAGCATCCTTTAGATTAGCATTCAGTGTGTCTGCCACCTCCACAGCAATGTTTAGCAGAATATGCCCATTTACATTGGAATTCACTAGACTTGCTTTCTTTAAAAATAAGTGGAATTGCCTCCTTAATATTAAGTTCACAGTAGATTTGCATTTTAACACTTATGTTTGGTGGTTGACAGACCTCATTATATTTGCTTTAGTGGAAGTGAACTCAACTCACTTTACTGTCATTCAGTAAGCAAAAGTAACCTTCAACATTGGTGTTTGCTATTGAAGGGGACCTCTTTTACATTGCTGTAAGCGTGTGTCTACTCAACACTTTATTGCAGTCATGTTTGTATCAGGAAATCCAGAAGATCTGCTGTTACTGCCAGCTGGAGCTCTGCAAGTTCAGTTGGGTAAATCAATCTGCAAAATATAGTCTGACTCTCAAGCCTGTGCCAGTAAAGCTAGGTGAAAGTTTCACTGCAGGAAGGAGCTGCAGCAGGCAAGACTCCAGGGATTCTAGAAATAATGACTCTCTCTCAACATTTTGGTGCCCACTGAACCTTCGCATTTCTCTCTTCATGTACTGGTCACCTATATTTCAAATGATGTTAAGGAATATGTGAAAGCTATTTGATTTGTGCCCAAATCAAGTCTCTCACTCATGCACCTGCATGTTCTTGTGGCCACCTCCCAATGGATATTTTTTGTATCTGCCTCTTTCCAAGAGCTCTATAGTTATTTAGGTGGGGGAAGATTGCTTTTCCAAGAGGTACACTTCACAATCCTTCCCTTGTTGTCCTGGTGCTTAACCTTCTTTGGGAAACTTCATAGCCTACCAATCAATATAGTCTTAGACCACAAGGTCCATGTCACCTGTTGCTCTTGGAAAATGCTCCTTAAGTCTCTGAATCTTAAATGCTTCTTAAGTCTCTGAATATTTCTTTTCAGAAGTTCTCAACCTGCATCTACAAACAAATGGACAGACTAAATCAGAGGATCAATCGAGTTCTAAAAAATACCTACATGCTGTAGGCTACATACACGGGTGAGATGATTCTTGTCTGTCTCTCGTCTCATGGCTAAGATCCTTTCCAAGGACTATTATTGCACATGTGCATGCGGCTTTAGTCTCTACTACTTAGGTCTTGGCCAGATTTTGCTCACTCTGCTATCTATTTTCAAAACGATGCTAATGCAAGCACCAAGGAGTACCCATTCTTTGTTGTCTTTTACAAGCATATACATCTTCCTTTGCCTACACCTTGGACCCCAGGGATTTCCGCTTTGCAGAAGGATTTTTTTTTTCCACACACAAGAGCATTTTTTATTGATTAATTAACAAAAAAAAAACAGAACACGCATAGAAAATATCTTTCAACCTTGCAAAGAACACAAAAAAGGGCGGAGGGGGAAACAGCAAAAGGGTAAATACATCTAAACCTACTAACAACAGCAGCATCTTAGGGACAAATATAACAAAAAGGCTGAACTAAAACAAGAAAGAAAGTAAAAATTATAAATTTGAACGGGAAATCGGTAAGAACCGTAATAGAAAGGGTGGGCTAAATGGTGGGGCGCCTTCCACCAATTTAAAAAGCATAATTTACTGGACAAATGTTTTATGCAAATCTGAAAATGTAAACATTTCCTATACTGACCATGTTTCCAGGAAGTTATCTAGTCTATCTGAATCTATTGTCCTAGCTTCTTCCAATTACTGGATTTCTGTGACTAGACAGCCACATGGAGATTAAAGGGACCTGCAGAGTTCCAAAAAATTGTATGAGACACTTGACAGCCTTTAGCAAATGAAAGGAGAAGAGGTCTTGTATTTTCCTAACAAGACTTCTCGAATATAGAGAAAACATGTTTCTGGGCAGAAAGACACTAAAGGATCTAGGATCTGATATCAAATAGAATTCACTTTGTTCAAATAATCACTACTTAATAGAGGTTTTTACCAAATTTGGTCTCAGATCCTGAACTCCAGAACTCTTCCTTAAACACACACACAAAATGCAAACTGGCAATATAGTGGAGATATATCCTTCCAACTTTGAGACAATGGGCCTGATTTATTAAAGCTCTCCAAGGCTGGAGAGGATACACTTTCATCAGTGAAGCTGGGTGATCCAGCAAACTAGGAATGGATCTGGTCCAGGACTAAAAACATTTGCTAACAAATAGCAAATGACTTTTAGGAAATCTATTCCAGGTTTGCTGGATCACCCAGCTTCACTGATGAAAGTGTATCCTCCCCAGCCTTGGAGAGCTTTATTAAATCAGGGCAAATGTTTGGCTTATCACCAAAAACATTACTCTCAAGGTTTTGTGCAGAATATTGGATCATATGTGATCACTGCTAAAATCTTTTCAGACTGTTTCAAAATTTATCTGCCTCCACTATTTATATGACAAAATGTTTTTTGTCTTTCAGTTATCAAACCTCCAGAATAGATTCCATTATCCGTCATCTCTAGTTACTCATACAAGGTTTACTAAATCCTGGATTCCAAGGTTTGTTGTAGAAATTGAGTATGTATGAATGATACACTCTAGAATAAACACAATTTCAGAAAAAAAAAACATTTTGGTTTATACTTAGGTCAGCTACAAAAAAAATATTCCTTATCCATGGAACTCAATGATTTCCTGCCAGGACTTTTTTAAGACCTCCACCAGCAGCAGCATGATATCCATTACCATAGAATCAAAGTTCTGGTAGGAGAGAAACACATACAGCTGGTGCCAGGTGCTTCTAGAGGTGCTCACATCAGAACTTGATCAGATCTGAGATTACTGTACCTGATAGGAAAGGGGATCTACCAGATTCCAATAAATTCGCCTGCAGACCCCTACAGCAGTAAGGGAACATGATGGGGATGTGTCCTCAATATTGGACATGCCACTGTTGGAGGCAGGTGATGGTCTAGTTTTTGCCATACTGGACTTGACCCCTTTCTGGATAGGAGAGGGGAATGAACACATTCGGTGTGTCTTCAATCCAGGTAAGGTCTCTAGCCTTAAAAAAAAGGTCTGGTTTAAAAAAAAAAAAAGTAGGTGGGACTCAACAAACATACCCTATCTTTTTTACCTGTGAATGACAGGTTGTCACTTTCACCCCAGCCCATGTACCTCTAACACAGCCTTTTCTATATCACCTGTCGTTCTAGCCCTTATCTCCGTCGTTCTAGCCCTTATCTCTGTCATTCTAGCCTTTGGCACTGTCACTTTCACCCCAGCCCTGAAGTGAGCTGTTATCTGTACAGGTGTGTCCGAGGGCCGCAACCTAGTACACACACCAATAGTCTGTGACAATTTGCAGCATGCTCTGATGAAGATCTAGTGGGTGTGCATAGACTCTGCATCTGGACCCTTCGCCGCTGTGCAGTTAGTACAAAGTACATACTACTTAGATCTCAGATTATGTGATGGTTTCCAGCAAAATAAACCCTTCTATAGGGAAAACTAGTGATGAAATAAAAAAACACATTCAAACACAATGTGCTGCAAAAAAATGTGAAAATATAACAAAAAACTAAGTGACTAATAATGTATAGTTTGTTGAGCTAGAATATAAATTATAAGTGTAAATTCCTAAAACTCTGAACCAGCCTCCTGTAATTCTCTAAAAGTGGTAAGCACCTCTGTTATGTTTTTATTGCTGTGTCCCTGTTGGGGAGATTCACTACTTTCACCATTTGTCCTTGTCCATTGACAGTGAAACACTGAGGCATGCGGCTGCATTACAGTGCAGCTGTCCATGTGCCTTAAATCTAGAGAGCCCTACGTGCTTGCAGCTGGGTCTAGCTTGGGCATGTGAACAGCAGCACTGTAACACAACCATATGCCCTAGAATGGTTTTAAGATCATCTTCACTCTGCAGATTATGGTGGAAATTTTTAGGTGCATGCATTTTGCAATCTGCAAGGATAGTTGATTTCCCATAGCAAAGTCAATATAAGTTCCTACTTCCGCATTAATATGCATTGGCTAAATGTACTACTGCACACATTTATGTTGCACACTGCACTGTGGGGAAGCGATAGTTTAATTTTTTGCACATTAGTTCAATTTTTTTTTACCCTGGTATTTCCTGTGATGTAATTTCCAACACACTACAAAACATGTGCTGTGTTTTAACATGCTGTGCATGTTGCAATGCACTACATTTACCAGCACATTCATTTGAATAGGCTGCCAAATGCAGCTCATCACATACAAAGACTCCACACGACAACATATAGCCACACATTGCTGTGCATTGAGCTGCAGTGCATCTGCTAGGTGCAATTTGGAATTTCCCTTAAAGTGGACCCATCACCAACATTTTTACTATACATAAAATGGTAGAGAACCCTTTTTTTTAAACTTTTTTTTAATAAAAAAAAAAAACAAGGTGAAGCCCCTTCCCTTCTGTTTTTACTGTCTTTCCCTTCTGTCATCACTGCCATGTCTTTACAGGCATCCCAGGAGGCTCCTGGCTGCTTCTTCTGCACTTGCCCAATATCAGGCATGCCCAAGAGGCTTTTTCTTCTGATGGGAAATAAATTCCGATCTCACACATGCACGGTGACATAGCACTCTTTCTTTCCCATTTACAGCAGGCTACATTTCCCGATCTCGTGCCTGTGCAGTGCAAGATCAGGTGACATAGGCAGAAAAAGAATAAAGACAGGATTACGGGACACATTTGGATTACAAAACGGACCAAAAACGGTTTACTTCTGCTTTAATTAAACTGCCATTAATTGCATATAAGCATAGAAACGTAAGCCTTAATGCAACATGCTAGTGCAGTGTTTCTTAACCAGGGCTCTATGGTTCTTTGAGCAATGAGCAGTTTGTGCCTCTCAGGTCAGTTTATGTAAAACTAGTAATCTTTTCAGCTATCTGTAAGGGTGAAATTCTTCTCAATGGTCAGCAATGATCACCACACTAATATACTGTGATCTGTAGATATAGTAATTATAGAAGGAGTTCCCTGAAGATCAGAAACTTATTTCAATGATTTACTCAATGATTTACAATGATCTTAAAAAGGCCAAGAACACTGTGCTTGTGGGAACCGGCCATTTCAATGCATCAAAATATAAAATGCATGTTCTTGCATTGAGCATTTGTTCATACTATAGGATAGCACAATGCTGCTTATTTTACTGCAACACACAGCCAGCCACATTGCTGTCTTCATATAATGAATATGGCAGCACACAACACTGGACAGACATGTGTGCACACTTTCTATGGTAGGATGGTGGCTCAGGAGTTAGCACTCCGGCCTTTGTAGTGCTGAGTCTCAGGTTTAAATACCAGCCAGGACTCTATCTGCATGGAGTTTGCAGATTCTCCCTGTGTCTGCATGGGTTTCTTCCAGGTACTCCAGTTTCCATCCACATCTCAAAAACATGCAGTGAGGTTCATTGGCTCCCCCCTGTACAGTGCTATGTAATATGATGGTGCTATATAAATACTGTGTAATAATACTATGCAATGTTGGATGTTTTTATGTATTGCATTGCAAAAAAGTTTGGGAAATCACTGAAAATGTGAAATGTATTGCATGTTATTGTTCATGAACATGATTTTATTGCATTTTGTAGTCTGAAGCAAAACTCTTAGTACTGTCTGATTATCCAGGGCAGTTAAGCACAGGCAGCATTCATAGTGAGTCATGAACTATGAACTATTTATAATGAATGAGTTATTTAAAGAAATTGATAGTTTTAAAATTGCAACTGCAAATGTGATTCAGAGAGCTGCACCAATTATTGCTACAGCAGTCAAATCTCCTGTCACAGCACCAATACATCCATTGCTTTGCATTCAGCCACATGCATTGCACACACCTGCTAACTACTATCCTCCATGTAGCTGTATCAGGCTGGCCCCGCCCCTAGGGCGGAGTTTATGGAGATTGCTGCAGAAGCTGGGCTCTAGCTGTACTGCAGTGTGTGCTGATTGCTCTCCAGAGGTAAGTGATCAGCTGCTATCATTGGATTTTTAGGTAAATTTTAATGTATTTATTTATTTTTAATACTAAACCTTTATTTGTAAGTGATTGCTAGCACTGCAAGTAATAATGTGACCACAGGAGGCTTGTTCTTAGGAAACAGGTTGCTAAATACAAGTAAAGATGTAGCAACTCCAAGAAACTTTTATTTTTTTGAGAAATCCTTGTACATGTCTTTTTATTTGGGTAATCTTTATGTGAATGTGAGCTGGGTTGGAAGGTTAGAGGTGCTGGGCAGGTGGAAGCTTTTTACTATTGTCCAGGCAGATCCTGCTGTAGGATGTATTTCAAATCTATTCTAGAATTGTGTTTTATATTGTTCAGAAATTTTCAGATACCTGAATGGTAAAGCGTTGTCACCAGACCTGCTGGTTTCCAAATGAATCCTTGTTTTTTTTTTTTTCTTGAGTGGAATTCGTAATGACCAGGGAACTAATGGGACGTGGCTGTTGAGAAACCTTCAAATTCTTGTGTGTTATGTGTCAAATTGCCATATTTATACAAACATTTGTTGGTTGTATTTGCCACCATTTACACATTTTTGGTTCCTCATTGGGAAATCAAGACATCTGCCATGTTTAAACCATGGCCAGTGTTAGGTTTACTGGTACTGATTGGAAGAATTACTATTGTAGTGGAACTACCCATGCACTGCAAGGGTTAAATGCCCATTTGTGTCTTCAGGAGGAATAAACATCACATTTACTCATCCTTTGCACCTGTGGTAGTTGGTTCTCTTCTTCTCTGACAGTCCAGGATGTCAGTGGGTCTTTTGTGCCCTCATTTGCAATGCAGGGCTGTTGGTTCTGTGTTGTAGAGCGTGACATTAGAGCCTGCAACAAATCAGGGCACATTATAGAGAAGAAACTGCAGGAGCCTAGTTGCACAGTGGTGGAGCCTGCAGGACATAGGGACTAAGGTACGTAAAAAGTGATCTTTACTACACCACCTAGACAAAAATGAAGATTTGAACCTTGTAGTGGGATTAGTCCAAGTACATAGTGAAAATCATATATACAATCCTCTATGCAAGAACCAAGCAGAATCTTTCCAGCAGGAGATTGCACTACCCATAGTTTTTGCAAAGGGGAACAAGTGCTGCTCCACTCAGCTACTAGACACTGATATTGTATGCAAACCCATTACTGTCCCACAGAACTCAGGATGGCTGTTGGGTGTTCGGTGTTTTGGAGTGTTCCCACCTACCAAAAGGTATCCAAGGAAGGACAACTGGTGAACTAGTGACAGGGTTATTGGCATGAGTGGAAGACTGGCCATTCTGGTTTGCTTTGAGAGAAAATGTACTGAAGCACACCTTGCTGAAAAACCCAAAACTGGCCATAAGTAACTGCAGACCAATGCATGTGCTGATCCCTGTCCTTTGCCTGAAATAACCTACAGCGAGAACTCAAACTTAACCAACACAATGGCCTTATCTAATGATTGAAATTTTAATTTAGATCATGTAGATGGTCAGGTGCATATGGTGTCAATTTGACTGAGGAAAAGATGGCAGCAAGATGTATTATACTGTATTGTTTTGGTTTTAGATACCTCAAGACACGTTCAGAGGTCCATTGCTTGATCAGTTAGAGATGTTCTGGTTGCACAAGGCAGCCCCCATATAATATTTGCAGTAAAGTTTGGGTAGCGATCATTCAGGATATACAGCAGCCTTATTTTAGACTCTTAGTAGAAACCCATTGCAGGTGGTTGGAATTGTGGGCAACCCCCAATCCCAACCCAACTGAGGAGGGGTTTCAGAAACTGAATGTGAGTTAGGGTTTGGGAGTACAGAAGGTTATCTCATTTAGAGATCCTTCAGGTGAATGTTCAATAACCTTTTGCTTTGCACATTTCCCTATTTAAAAAAACAAATTAAAAAATGAAAGTTAGGCCAAATTTGGTAAGATGTACAGAATAAACAACAGATCCTTGTAATGGATTCTTAATACCCCTTGTTTAATTGATGGGTTTTGAACTCGCTAACATACTGAGGGTTTTATTTGATGTAATATGTGTTCCATTGGTGCCCCTCCCACCCTTCCACTCTCCTCCTCGTGTTTGCATCATGGTCAAAATTTTGAAGGAAACACATGTAGCATTCCAAGTTTGGATATGTGCATAAGGAGAACAATGATCTAAAATCAAACTCCTGAGGAAGCATAATAATGTGTCTGCGAAATGTGTCGAGTGCAAAATGTTTTAGGACCATATCGTATTGAATCGATGGTTTAAAGTTTTAATATATTGCTTGAATTGTTTTTTATTATAATAAGACATTACATTGTTTGATGCTGTTAAAGTCCCATTTTGTGTTTTTCATGTTTTTTATATAGGATATATAAAATTTCCCTAACAGAAAAATATAGTGCCTGGCCAAGCAAAAAGTCACACAGTCTAATATTTAGTTGTACTGCTTTTAACTTTGATTACCGTATGCATTTGCATTGGCATTATTTCATTAATTTATACAAAGTCACAATGTTTATTACTGTCCAGAGTTGCATAATATTTTAACAAGATCTTGTATTGCTAATGGGAGAGTCAGACCGTTGTGTAAAGTTTTCTCCAGCTCATTCCAAAGATTCTCAATGGGGTTAAAGTCTGGACTAAGTGGTGTCTGAACCATGTGTACAAATTATGTCTCAAACTCCACAATTTATGAGATTAAGTTTTTTTTTTTTTTTTTTGGTTTGGATAAACTTTACTTATATAGTTTCTTAAAAATGCATATTCAGATTTTTACCATGCTAACCATTCAAGATTTCAATTCATGTGTTTCCTCTTGCCTCACACTATCATTATCACATTTGTTTGGATTTTTTTCTTGCTCTGGCTGGTTTGTGTTGGCTGCTGGCCACTATTATGTAATAACTGTTGTCTGTGGCTGCTGGAAAGTAGGATTTGACCTAGTTTTTCTGCTCTGAGGTCTGGCGCTTCACCTGGGCAAATCTGTAAAGTTGCAGCAACATGGCGGAGTCTCCTAACATTTGTTCAATATACCAGGACCATGCCGCTAGCAGGAAAGTCCTTCAGGTGTAATATTTGCCTAGTCGGTTAGTTTCTTGTTTGATCCCTCCTTTTGCTTTGAGTTTTAGAAGGACTTATCTGGTACTCTGGTACCTAATTTTTCCACTCACAAGATTTCTGACATTTATTAAACTTGTATAACACTTTTTATGTTTTTTTTTTTTTACATAGCAAATGGGAGCAAATAAGATCAGTTTATTACCATACAAACATTTCAGGCTTGGTCTATGCCTATGGGCAACCAGGGTCTTAGTGCACTTACCTCTACAAACCAAGCTGAGATGGAACATGCTTGCACATTTGAATATATGGTAGCTATCCACCAACCCTTAGGGTGGACTTTCTTTAAAAATCCAAAGCTAAAAATGAACATTGTAACTTTTGACATAAACATGTTTTTAATATTTCAAAGCCTTATTTTTTCTTCAATCTTGGATTTAGAAGTCAACATTTGTATATAGAAAGATGCACTTTTGGTAATGATATCTTGTGCCTGTTGATGATCCACTTCAGTGGATACCTGCTCTTTAATAAAACTTTTTCCTATACTAGCCTAAGCTAACCTAACACACTCCCTACCTCCCCTTCGCCATTGCGTACATGGCAATATCCAAATGGTCAGAGTGCAGTATTTGAATATATGCCAGTAGCCTTCTCACCTGCTGGTGCCTGTGCCTATATCTCTATAAATTTTCATGCAATGTTTACTAAGGGTGTAGATGAACCACATAGGGCTGGATTGTGCAGGAAAAGAATTTATTCAAATGGAAGCCTCTTGGTAACTTCAAAACTGGGAGGGGGGCAGGAGGGAAATCTGTTTAGATTAGGCTACTGTTAGGATAGGGTAAAATAAAGGAACTTTTTATGATTCTACTTAGTGCTAATCTCCATGTATATAGTCTAGAATTTCAATGGTAAAATTTTAATCTCCATGCTTCGCCCAGGTACAAATTGGGGTTAGCAGAGGAAATTCAGGATGGTCATCAGGCCACAAATGTTTTTCTCTTGAACAATTAAACCTGGTAGTACTTTACTTTTACCTACTACGTCTTTTATTTCTAAAGGCTCTCTCCTTGTAGAAAAAACATTTTTGAGGCTTTGTTGACCTAGCTTTGTTGCAAATATAATAATTTGTTTAACCACTGTAAACATCTTAAATTGTCGGATGTTACAGTAATTGCATGTTTCCTTTTCATGTAAGACTTTTATTCTAATAAACTTCCTTATTGTAATAAAACCTAAAACTGATAAAGGTGTTTATTGCTTAAGGAAAGTTCTCACTGGTTAGGATAAGGTTACAGTTCAGAGTGATTATATGTACATAAACCTTTAGCTTTCTCTCTGTCTTAATTGTAGAAGTGTCAATAAAAGTTAGTGCTGTTTTGTCCGTTTAGATTGCTGATGTTGTAAATTCAAACTATTTGTTTGATCGTTTCTTCAAAGGTCGACGGGCATCTTCATTGATTCACTTTCCGGAGTGTGTCTTCCGGATCAGTTTGTGGTGGCAACATCAGTGGTTGGGAGGAAGAAAGCAGTATTTTTTTTTGTTCTTCTTAGAGAACAGCTTCAATTTAACCCTCAAGAAAATGACTGAATTTCTCTTCTGCTTTAGTTGTTGCATTGGAGAGCAGCCACAGCCGGTGAGTTTACTGCTATATAATTTTTACTGATCTTTAAGCATTTTTTAAATTGGTAAACTGCTGTTCCAAACAAGTAAAGCTGTTATAGGTGAATATGTGATCCAGAACGGGACATTTGAAATTTTCACTCCTTCACTATACACAGTCTAGATATACATCACAAAAAGTGTTTTCATTAACATTATAATATATCAAGGTTTTTCTGAATGTGAACACGTTCTGCGTCGGCTACAAGATCAACTCAATGCGAGTCTGAAATTAACTTGGCAGTTTCCCAAGACAGTTGTGCACATTGAGCTTGTATTGTCTTATGCTGCACATCGCATTCAAACAGTTTGTAGAGCATGTGTAATTGAGGAGAAGCCCCCTCGTTTTCCCTGTAGATCAACTGTACATTGCAGTACAGGATGTACTCTGAGCCAAATTACCTACGGTCCAGCAGTTGTCTAGGGGTTTGTGCTTTCAACTTACTAAGAACAAAGAAAGTGCACCCAAATTTCTAAGGGTCTACGTATGAGAATGTAAGTGAAAAAAAAAGCTGCTCCTTAGCAGGTTCTAAAATTATTTAAATCCTAACCTCCGGTATAAAACAGATTCCACAATGTCATTATTTAATAAAAAATTAAGCTGAAAAGGAGAAGCCATGTGAAAAATGAAGTATACCTATTGATTTAATGGTTTGTAGAACCATCTTTACCAGCAGTAACTTAAAGCAATCATTTTTTCGTATGATCAATCTTACATCATTGTAGAGAAATTGTGGCCTACACTTCTTTACAAAATTGTTTGACAATTGTGGGCATTCTTTTATGCACAGCTCTTTTAAGAACCCACCATAGGATTTCGATTGGGTTGAGGTCTAGACTTTGAGCCATTGCAAAACCGGGATTCTTTTCTTTTTTAGCCATTCTGTTGTAAAATTGACCTGATTTTTGGTAAAGTTTCAGCTGTCGCATAGATGGCCCACATTTGACCCTAGAATACTTTGGTGTACAGAGGAGATTCTGGTCAGCTCAAAGACTGCTATGTGCCCATGACCTGTGAATGCAAAACAAGCCCAAATTATCACCCCTCCACCAACCTGCTTTACAGTTCGTATGAGGTGATTGTGCTGTGTTTGCGCAAAATGTGGAGTTGTGCATTATGGCCAGATATATTTACTTTGTTCTTGAATGTCCAAAGCACATGAAATATGGTTTATTCAGATACAATGTTGCAAACCTTAGCCATATTGTCATGTTCTTTTTAGAAAGAAGAAGCTGTTTCTAGCTAACTTTTTCAAACTATCTGTATTTGTCCAGTCTTATTTTTATTGTACTATCATGAGTTTTAACATGTAACATTTTAGGTGAGGCCTGGGATGTAGCTCCTGGATAATTTGCAGTTTCTCTGAGCATTGCATGTTCTGACATCGGGGTGAATTTGCTGAGACATCCACTCCTTGGATGTTTGGCAACTTTCTTGAAATATTCTTTCCCACTGTAGAATGGATGGTATTTCATATTATTGGGAAATGGCCTCATAACACTACTGACAACTGTATGCATCTACCACATCAGTTCTTTAGCATGGTACCTCTTGCTGCCTTTCTTATACATTAATAGGCAGATCTTTAAACACCAATCACTCATTTGCCTTGGTAGTAATGAAATTCTGTAAATGGTGTGTGCTTTTACAATTTAAAAATCACATTATTAGTATATTAAAAATGAGTCAGAGGTATCACAAACTCAAGAGTGGAATTGTAATCCAAGGTTTTATGTACCAACTTGTGTAACAAGGTGGAAGTATTTGTGGGACTACAAGTGTCAGGAAGGGTTAAAGAAGGACACAAAACACTCAGGCACAGCCTAATTAAAAGTTAGTACTTATCTTTATTGGATGTGTATAATGGTCCAAAACAGCAACAGTTCCATCAGCAAGATCATGCGACTCGGTTTACACCAGGGAGTGCCCATTTTCATATCATTTCTCTGGAAAGAGTCGGGCAGGGAGAAGCTGGCATTTCTTTAGAAAATGTCAGCATCAGCACTCAATTCTATGATATCTGAAGTTAACAATTATACACTGATCTCAACCAATCAACTTGTTACATGACCATTGCTAGCTCATTTTGACCAAACCTTCTTATTACATTATAATATCCAAAAAATTTGCAATTGTTAGAGAATATATTTTACATAATATCAGCTTCTTTCTTGCTCATGACCCATCGTGGGCATAACAGCCATAACTTTCTTCTTATCAGGTCATTCCAATCCCAACCTAGTGTGGGAAGGAGGATACAAGGTTATACCAACCTGTGTTCTGCAATGACCTTTCTTGAGTACAAAACATTCAGTCTCGCCATTCAAAAAATCTACTTTAAACATAATAAGACATTAGCTTAAAGACTTGTTTCGAAATTAGAAAAATGGAACAATGGAAGGAAAAAAAAAGAAGAAAAAAACTGCTACTGTAGTCCTATAAAGAATTTTGTGAAAGATCTGGTTACCAAAAACAATTGGGGGGTTACATCTTCTGTACATAGTCTGCTAGACCTTGTTGTGAATTCAACATGTATGGCAGAATTAGGCAACACTGACGTAGGCATGCCTTTCACCCCCCGTGTGGATACAGGTTTATTTTACAATGTTTTATTCTGATTTCAGAGACGAAGACGGATTGACAGAAGCATGATTGGGGAACCAATGAATTTTGTCCATACTGCCCATGTAGGATCAGGGGATGCCAGTGCTGGGTTTTCCATGGTAGGTAAATATAGTAATGACTGAAATGATCCAAAGAGCCCATGGCAATGTGCGGTCAAAGATTAACTACAATCATTGCATGTGGATCAGTGCAATATTGTATTATTTTCAGGGAAAATGGCCCTCAAAGTGGAACTGAGCTTAACAAGTGTAGATTGCTTTAGGGTTAGAGAAAATGTTAGGTTTGTGAAGTTGAATTCCTCCTGAAAGTTATCAGTGCATTTCCTGGTAGTTGAGAGTCTATGCACTGTATAGGTCTCATAACTGTATATCTTTAGTAAAATATCTAAGGCACTGCAGTTGCCCAACGAGCACTGCATGCCAAAAATAAATGCTAATGTCGCTTATTTTAGTGATTTAAATTTGCTAAAATCATCCTTGCATGGTTTCTATTTTGCATTCCCTTTCCCTCTTTGTAAATTCTCATTGTATAAGCTCAGTGTAACATCTGTATTTAGTGCAATATTCCCCTCTTTGGTGGGGGTCAAGAGATTCTTTAATTGGTGGTAAAGTATTGGAATTTTCCCAAGCCTAAAGCATGAGAATGTATTTGATAGTTGCATGTGTATTGACTGCCTTATTGACGGACTGCTGAAGAATTGACCGACTACTTTGTATTAGAATGTTGTGATGTTTTACAGGCCAGATTGCAATGTTGTTACGTAATTTATATTGTGAGAATGTAAACCTCACAGGTAACTTTTATGCACATTACATGCTGGCGGATTTAAAAAAATGCTACTCAGGGCAAAACCTAAATAAGATGCAAAGAGTTTGTATGTTCTCCCATGTTTGCGTAGGTTTCATCCGGTCAGGACAGTTTCCTTCCACACCCCAAAACAAGCAGTTAGGTTATTTGGCTTCCTCTCAAAATTGGCCTTAAACTTTATTAATGAAACGACTATGGTAGGGACATTAGATTGTTAGTCCTTTTGAGGTAGAGTTAGTAACATGACCATGAACTTTGTAAAGCACTGTTAATTATATTGATTCAGTATAAATACAAGTTTGTTTTTTTTTTTTGTTTTGTTTTTTTTTAAACATTCTTTACTTTTCAAAATTTTCAGGGTTTACAAGTAAATAACAATAATAAAACAAGTAAAAACATGTAAAAGTAAGCAAATATCACAGAGGTTACATTATAAAGTCCAGAAAAATTCTTTGGTTGAAAAAAAATACATATTGGATATGAGAAGATGGCAATGCCCGAGATGGAACAGTGATCACTATTGTCCCTATACTGCGCTTTGTAATATGTCAGTGCTACATAATGTAAAGACAAGATAAATGTGTCCACAAATTTTGCTATTTGTGGACACATAGTAGAAATAGTCGAAATACCTTCTACTATCAGAAACTTCATCTTGGCAAATTGCCTAAATCACACTGCTAAGGATCCAGCAAAGTCTCCCATTTCATAAAATAAGGCAAATCTACCCTTCAGGGTAATGACCTCCAACTG
Organism: Pyxicephalus adspersus; assembly: GCF_032062135.1. Lineage (NCBI taxonomy): Eukaryota > Metazoa > Chordata > Amphibia > Anura > Pyxicephalidae > Pyxicephalus > Pyxicephalus adspersus. The sequence goes on from NC_092859.1 coordinate 131,831,111, forward strand.
GCAGAGGAGGAAGAGGAGAACCTACACAATGACCTTGTACATGTCGCATATCAGTGCTGCCATCTGCTGACAAGATGTGAAAGTTGAGCATTACTACTTATTCAACGCTCATATGGGTAACACTGATAGATTCTATTGATCTATGATAGATAATATTGTACATTTCAGCTGTAATAAAAGCCAAAGTTGGCTTTATTTACTGGTAATGAGGTGGCAGGGGGGTTATCTGCTCTTTATTTTTTATCATCTTTCGCATCTTAAAATGGCAAAAAAGTCATATGGTTTGCCGAAACAAAATTGTTGGAGCACTTGAACGTGCAATTTTAGTGCCACAGATACCTATAGATACTGCCAAGTTCACCTTGTGCAGTTCCCTTTGATAGTTTGGTACTATGCTGCACTGGTCCTAAATTCAGAGTTGCCACTACCATGTAAGATATACAGGTAATTACATACGAGATAGGGACTGTAGGTTGGTTCTTAAATTGAATTTGTATACAAGTGGGAACAGGTACATTATTTTATTAAATGCAATTAGGACAGATGTTTGTCTCAACATATTATTAGGCAGCGTGGTGTCAGTTACTGTATAAATTCCTCACTGTGAGTTAATCACAAACAAAGCAAACAAAAAACAAAAAAAAAAAAAAAACGCCTAGGCATTCATTACCTTCTGGAGCAAACTGTGCTAGAAACAACTGCAGATTTGTCTAGGTCATTAAAGAGTTGGAAGAGCTTGCAGAACAGCAAAAGACTTCTTTGGCAAATCATGTGAACCGCCCCTCCCCCCCATCAAGCCTCCGTCCTGCACACAAACGAGCAGGGAAGCCCCGTTCGTATCGAGTCGTCCGTATGTCGGATGTCCTTAACCCAGGACTACTTGTACCTGCTTTCACTACAAATAATGCAGGGGGTGTGATTATTTGCCACTACTTTTCCTATTAGCTGGGCAATCAGTACCTGGCCACACCCTGTCCCTCCTACTGCTTTCTTGATTGACAGGTAGGCATCTGTTGCTGAAACCCTCGCACTGTGAGCTGCAGTGCCTGGTAGGGGGAAGTGTGTGAGATACAAATGAAGGAGAATTTGGCTGTCAAGGAAAGGAAGATTTGTTCACATTGAGGCTTGTACATTGCATTTGATATTGATTTTTACAGAGAGGTGTCTTTAGTTGTAATTGAATACATGGTTGTAACATTAAAACCTAGAGTAAAATGTATTTATTTAAAGCAATACTTCTGAATGTCAGTATCAGCATATTATTGCAGAATGTTTATTATTTTGTTTTTCTTTATTTTTTTTTCCAAAAGGGTGGTTCATTCCAGGATCAGATGAAATCAAAAGGAGGTTATGGACCTGGCATCTCAGAAGTGACACTTTAGCAGTTGTATGTGTATGAAATATTTCTAAATATATATTATATTCTTTCTTTCAAGTTGGGACATTAGGTTTACTCTTTCTGTGATTTATTTATTTATTTTTGTCTATATATGCACTAAAACATAAGTGGCCTATTCATGCTATTGTGCTATTATGTTGCAGTGCTTTATTGCACACACATTGTTGAAATGTGATGCCATTCATATAAACAGCCCGCAAATTAGCCTGTTCACACTTGCCTTGCATTACAGACAATAGCAATGGTGCAAAGGACTGCTGTAACTTGGCAGGTGTGAATGTACCCAAAGATCTTGTTTATACTTGTCCCTATTCCTACAATTATTACCCCATTATTGTCTAATTCACATTTACGCATTTTGAAAATGAATGCTCAGCACTGAATAGTAACATGCTGTCACTGTTTAATATACAGAGATTCCAGTGTTGAGTTAGGGAAGTTTCATTCTTACTGTTTAAACCTGTAACTGAGCAATCCAACTCCCATTCCTTGAGGAGCGCGAACAGGTTGGAATTTTTATATAAACAGTCTATTTCTGAGTCTGACTATAAACAATTCAAACAGATATATAAAAGGCACAAGGTAATTCAACTCAATTCAATTCATTAATACATCATTAGATCTATTTTTTGTAAAAACAATGTTGTTAGTAATGCATTCTGACTTGTGATCAGTCTTTGTTCTACTGTACAGAAGAGTTTAAAGAGAGGAAGAGAGAAACCGCACAAATGGGCCAGTTAGCTGTGTTGCAGTACAAGGTGCTATCTGAGAGTCCAGTTACAGGGGAAGACTGGTGTGGAGACCTCTAAATAACAGAAACTACAGCAAAGAAAAATCAGATCTCTTCCCTGTTAGGCAGAATTCTGCTGTATGGCAGACACATGAAAAGCTGAAGTGTAAATGTATAACTTGTAAATGTTAAGTCCTGATTATTTAAACAAGTACTGCATTTTATTACACAAGTTCAGAATCTTGTCCTAATCATTGTACTTCAGTCACCAGATTCCCGTGTTTTATTGATAGTTTATAAATTCCTTAACATGTATTTGTTTTTATTGTGTGCAATGTCTGAATGTGAAGCTGATATGTTGTACATCATCCAGCTCATACAAACGGGGTGTAGCTACATATAATGGGTTACACCTATAACAGTGCTGCCTTCACAACACCTCTCCCCCCCAAAATAATTGGTGTGGCTACTAAGAGTCCCCACTTCAAGTACTGCAGCAGTAGGGCATTAAAAGTATATTCCTTGCTTCAGAATGGAGGTAAGTGCCAGCAGATAGTTGCACCCAACTATCTGGGGGGTGGGGGACTGGAGCTACACCCAAAATAAAATGCTTGTTTCTGAGCATTACCTTCCAAAAAGGAACAGGTAAGGAGTTAACAGGCGTTTGTTTGCTTCTAGTTTTGCATTCTCCCACGGGTTTGTAGAAATTACAAGGGGATCAGAATTACTTCTCTGAATGATCTCAAAAGTATCTCAAACTTAACACAAGCCCAAAAGTCCTAACGATGACAACTCTGCAACTTTAAACCAAAGTCACCAATGATACAGCAAAAATGGTCCCTCAAGGAACATTAGATTAAATCTAGTTGACTACAGCAAACCAATGTATTATCTGTGTCTTGCCGATGTTTAATCTCTGGTGTTCCGTGAGGGATCGTTTTAGCTTTAGGCAATTAGTAGTCTGTAGTCTGGTTGCAGGCAGCTGCCTAAACCCAGGGAGGTCATGAATCGCATATATATATATATATATATATATATATATATATATATATATATATATAAGATGTTCTGCATTACATTTTATTTACTTTATAGTTAACCAATGATACGTTTCACATTTCATCCTAACGGGTCTATCTTAAAGAATTCTTGTTATTTAAATGTCTTTTAGAGCTGACACAGCAATGGTGCTAATACAAAAACTCGTTCATTATAGATCATCCGGAGCAATTGAAAAACAAGAATGAACAAAGCTCCATTGGGAAACACAAACAGGCCTCTTTCTAGGAACTGGACCAGTGAAAATATGAAGGCTTCTCCTCTCACTTAGCCCTCCTTTCTTTTTTTTATTTCTAGAACCT
>NC_092859.1:131837923-131919258 GCF_032062135.1 Pyxicephalus adspersus
AAGTCAAAATAGTAACACATAACCATGAATAGTATATCATAGCAAAATTGTATCATTAAAACATATACATCAATATATCTGGTTATGCCATAAATATTATTCTCCTGCTGTCACTGGATTAATGCAACAGCAATGCTTTAGGTTGCCAAGCTTCTTTCCTATTATGTTCACTGCAAAATAAATAAATGAGAAAACCTATTAAAAACACAATCTGACTGCAATGTTGGAGTGCTGGAACATGAAATAGTTTACTGATTACATTGAACAGCCTTTCCCTTTATATGCTTTATATTTTGATATAATTTTCAGGTCTCTGGTCTTGCCCAAATTCTGAATTTTGATCCAAATGATCTAACCACAATCAATACATTTGAATGAGGACACTTTACAATTGTTTAAAAACGAAAATTTGAAAATATATATATTTTTTTCTTTTATGAGGAATCTATAACATAAAGGCTGATCCTTCTGTAGTCCAACAAAAGAATTAGGATGCCATCCTGTTGAGTTAACACATGAAGTCTGCAGAGGACACAATGTGGCATGGAATTTCTGGCAAGATCTACAGGGCTTTTTTTTGCACTTTTCAAACAAACATAATAAAGTATTAAATAGATAAAAAAGGGACAAATAAGGGAGAGGTCATCATGTAAAACATATATTTCGAACACCTGCCATTTCCTGTTTCCATGTTGCATATTGAATCCTCGTGGAACTAAGATATCCTGCCATTAGGACACCATTCACATCAGTGCAGTCTATTGCGGTCCTTCAGGGTGGCCTATTGATTTGAATGTGCTGCAACTGAGTAGGAATGTTCTGATACAAATACTCTTGGACAGTCTGGTTACTGTTTGTACGATCAACCTCCTTTTTATTTTTCTGTATATCTCTTGGTTGCTCCTATTCATCTGACTAGTAGGTAATATGATATTTGTACATTGGAGTTGTTAAGCTCCTAAAGATTTATGACCAGAGACTTATTTAACTATATATCATATTGTTTAATGTTTACCCTCTTATGTTGATAAGTTATCCAGTCTGTTCTCTCTCACCTTGTATTGTAACTTACCATAAAATTCTTTAACAAAAATCCCTATATTTTAAAGAAAAAATACTCTTTACTACTGCACACCGTATACAATCCTTCTTTGACCTTATAACATAGGAGAACCCTTGAAATGACTTTCAGGTCTTCATGGAACCCCAGCTATAATTACAATACTGTATCCGTAGATCACAGTTCATTTGCATGATGGTTGGTAGGAAGAATGCCTCTTACATTGGTGGCCATTGGGATGATTGGTAAACTAATCTGAGAGGCAAACATTTGCTCATGGAACCCTTCAATAACCTCTAGAGCAGGGGTGTCAAACTTAAATACACAGAGGGTTGAAATGAAAAACTTCAAAGAAACAGGAACACATGAGAAGAACATGCAGTAATATGCAGTGGATCTAAATTAATCTAATTGTATATTACTGCATGCTCTTATCCTGTGTTCTCGTTTCTTCTTATTGAGAATAATTGTTTTACTTTGCCAGAGAGTGCAATGTGAAACCAAATTAATTGCTGCATTCATTTGGTTTCACATTGCATTCTCTGGCACAGTAAAACAATTAATATCACAATAGCCCCATGATAATTCCTGATTAATGAGTTTACCTGTCAGTATAAACTCCACAGGGTCCACGCATAGGTTGCTGTTCAACAGACATGAGTGATGCCGCTACTACGATTCCCGGCGAGTAGTGGTAGTGTAGTAGTGGCAATATACTCGCGTCTATAGAACAGCGGCTTAATATAAATTGGAGCTGGCTGGCCGTTACTACAGATTGCAGTGGCGGCGGGCCAGCTGCAATTCATATAAAGAATTCTTTTGGGGGCCAAAAATAGGACGTGCTTGGCCAGATTTGGCCCGCGGGCCAAAGTTTGACAGTCCTGCTGTATACTGTTGTATATTGATGGTCCTATCCGCTGCACATTGTGTGTTAAATATCACATAAACCTGACCTCTGCACTCTCTATAAATTATGTTCTGTGTTCTGTGACCTGTCAGAGTGTTTATTATTTCTAGAGTTCCTTATTGCTCTATAATATTCTTTTACAAGGTAGGCTCAATCAAAGGGTTAGCTCTCTGTAAAATTATTATTATTTTATGATCCTTTAGGTTCATGTAAGTGACACTTTCACTTATAGCACAATAATCTACACCTCCCATCTCCTGACAATAGGTAAGAGGAACTCTTTTTAGCTCAAATTTTGTAACCAAATGACACACCCCTGCCATGTCCGATTAAAAACTAAATACAGTACAGATCCTGGAATAAATTTACATTGTTAGGTTGAAAAAAGACATCCAAGAAGTCCATCAAGTTCAACCACTAGGGAAATAAACATATCCCAGATAAAAACCCAATGGACATAGTTGATCCAGAGGAAGGCAAAAAAACTGGCTCAATCTGTAGAACTTTCTTAAACTACTTCTTGAGGGAGCCAGTTACACATTTTCACAGATCTTTCAGTGAAGAATCCCTTCCTTATCTGGATATTACATTTTTTTATTCCAGATGCAAGGAGTGCCCTCATGTCCTTTGTAATGATCTTAATGAGAATGATTAACAAGAGAATTCTCTATATGGACCATTTATATAGATATATGAATTTATCCATATATGCAAGGCCTCCAAACTGTATACAATGTATAAAATATGTATTATTATTACACAGTATTTCTTTGACACCATCATATTACTCAGTGCTGTAAAAAGTCGATAGTCATGCCACTAGCTGTCCCTCAAAAAGCTCACAATCTAATGTCCCTACCATAGTTATATATCTTTTAATACAGTCTAAGGTAAATTTTGTGGTAAAGCCAATTAACCTAACTGCATGTTTTTGGAATGTGGGAGGAAAACAGAGTACTCGGAGGAAACCCAAACAAACACGGGGAGAACCTGCAAACTCCATGCAGATATAGAACCTAGCGCTGCAAAGGCCAGAGCGCTTATCTCTTATATGTATGTACTTATATGTAGTCTCATATTGTATGCAGCCATGTTTCTTTATGGCATTACATCCAATGTTCAGAGCAGTTTAATTCCACTAGCGAGGTAAGAAAGTCATGTCTTAAAGTGGACCTATCAACACATTTTGTATTAAAGGGAAGATAAAAAAATGTATTTTTACAATGTTTTTTTCTAAACATTGTTTTTCTTAAATAGAAGGGGAGACCCCCTCCCTTCTGTCTCTACTGCCACGGTCGTACAGACTAGATGGGAAGCCCACTGTCACGAATCCCAGGAGGCAGCAGGATGCCCTTCTGTACATGTCTGATTTCAGGTATGAGCAGAAGGGGCTTTTCTGAAATGTAAAAAAAAGTGCCGATCTGAGCACACTGAGATTAGCAAGTTTTTTTTTTTTTTTTTACATTTACAGGAGAGCGCCTCACCCAACTTGTGCTTGCATAGCGCATGACCGCGTGATGTAGGAAGATGGTGGCGCCCGTTGTCCAGTCCGCGCCAGGAAGAAGGATGGTAGGGCGGTGTAGGACCTACTGAACTAACATCTTGCAGGGATCAATGGATTCCACCTATAAGGGTAATTGAATTTTCTTTTTTTTTTTTTTTTTAAAGTTCTGCTTTAGGCTAGATACACACTTGCAATGGTTCCCGTCTGATAATCGGCCCAGGATCTAACGTGTGTACAGCACTCGTCGTCCATCATCCGAACGACCGTCCTGGCAGATCCACAGACGATGGATGACGAACAATCGTAATGGGGGAGGGAGCACAGTGGGGTCCCACTTCGTCATTCTCCTCTCCCCTCTTTCCATAGAGCAGAATGGCGTTGTATGTACAGCACTCGTTTGTGTACAGTCGTTAGTCATTGCAAAGGATCATGAAGGAACCTTTCCAAACACAATTATTTCACATGTGTACATAGCCTAAATCTGACCTGCGGTCATTGCTTCTGGAACCCCTAGCAACCTCTGGAGGAACCCTGGATAAGAAACACTGGCCTAAGCTGTCCCTCCAAAAGCGAAGAGATATTTTCCAAAATCTTGTGAATGAAACTATTTATTTATAACCAAAAGAGTAACCAACAATTGACCAGCAGCTACCATGACAACCCTCATTATCAGGCTCAACACGTCCCAGGCCTGGGAATTTCAGGGAGATTAATGCGCATGCGTAGACTTTCATCACCGCGTCACTTGTTACTATGCAGAGATTTGCAGAGGGAGACGGGTTTCGCTTCCCCAGGACAGTCACAACGCACTATTCGCCGGGCAGAGGGCAGAACGCTGGGCGGTCACGGAGCCGTCCCATTATCAACACAGCACTGTGAACAACAGGAAGTGAGAATTCCAGGAAGCCGGGTGTCGAATCTCTGAGCGGCTCTGTCTTCATGAAACCCTGGCCCGTCAGTTGGAATTGCTGACTGACAGCTGAACAATGGGCCCGACCGGTCTGCTGGGCCTCCTCTTTTTCCTGCTGCTGCCCTGGTCACAGGTAATGTCCCAGCAACAGGTATCAGACATGGGGGTGGGGGCAGGGCTGTATGGCACCTGTGTTGGTATGTGCCAGCAAGAGGAGCTGGCTGTGTGATGGCATCTTATATAGACAGCCATTATTGTAATGATAACAGAGGAAAGACTTCACAGGGAGACCTGCTCTGTATTCCCAGGGATCAGCAGGCTTCCTGTGTATGTAGATGGGACAGGGGCTGCCCATTGTAATATGGAGCTCACCTAATGTCTACTGAGCAGTGAATGTTTACAGGACTGGTTCACACTAACTGGGTCAGGGCCGTTGATGTCTTACTAAGCCCTGAATTCCCCTGGAGCTCTAGTTGAGATGATAGAGAGCGTATATGGAAGTGGTATTTAGTTGCTTGCAGTGGATCCGGGGTTCTCTGACATTTGGATAGCGTGTGATGCCACCCATGGGTGCCCTTCCCTGGATTATGCATGACATCAGGGAATCAGTACTGCCAGTCCAAACCCTTTCTCAGCTAAAGGTTCTGTGGATCCCTATGTTCCTCCAGAGGCTGCTTGAGCAATGAGCAGTCTTTGACTCTCAGGTCAGTTTGATCCCAATGATCTCTTTGGCTATCTGCGGTGATCTCCCTAGCCCCTTTTAGCACCCGCCACTTTTCGGTGACCACCCGGCTATTTTTGGGTGGTTACTGAATAGTTGAGTCACAATACAGGGGCTGCCACCAATTTCCAGCTTGAATACTGTATCTGTAAGGGTGACATTCTTCCCACTGACTAGCAATGTAATAGACATTTTTCCTACTGACCACCTCTCTTTAGTATGGATATAGTAATTATAGCAGGGATTCCCTGAAGACCTGAAAGTTGTTCCAAGGATTCCCCCATGCTAAAAAAAGTTTGAGAAAGGCTACTTTTGGCAAAGCTCAGGCTGGCAGTGAATGTGCTGTGTGGTTACCACTTCCTCATTCCAGGAAATCATTGCTGTACCCACGCCAGCCCTATGGAGAAAGAATGAGGTTCAGTACCGCTCACTGCCAAATATGCTGATGCTTTAAGAACAAGTCCAGCGGTGCAAGTGACAGCTGTGCCAGCCTCACGGGATCGCGTGACCTAGCTGTGGATCTTAACTGACCCTTACTGCCACACCAACATGACAACCATGGCAAGATCCCTATATAGATGACCCGGTCTATACCAGCCTTTCTTTACCTTATGGGGGAACCTCTTAAAATAACTTTCAGGACTCGGGGATCTCCTGATAATAATTCCCATATCCACAGATCACAGTACATTAGTGTGGTGGTCCGTGGGAAGAATGTCACCCTTATAGAGAGCCAAAAAGTGGCCATCATTGGTGTCACTTTTTATAACACAACTTTCTAAATTTCCACCCTATTGCCTAATTCAGCATTGCTAGTTTTTGTTTGAGCTATGGTTTTTATGCATTTAATCAAGTTTGTCTTAATAAAGTGACTGTTTCATATATCACAACAGGGATTGACACTTATCTTGACCATTAATATTATTAGACAGTATTTATATGGCACTGGCATATTACACAGTGCTGTACAAAGTCTATAGTCATGTCACCATCTGTCCCTCAAGGGAGCTCACAATCTAATGTCCCTACCATAGTCAAATGTCATTAACACAGTCTAAAGGTAATTTTGGGAAGAAACCAATTACCCTAACTATGGTTTTGGAATGTGGCAGGAAACCCACGCAAACCCAGGGAGAATCTTCAAACTCCATGCAGATAGAATCCTGGCCAAGATTCAAACCTGGGACCTAGTGCTGAAAAGGCCAGAGTGCTAACCACTGAGCCACTGTGCTGCCCATCTTGCTCTTCCTAGGCACTACGCCTGCTGACTCAGCTGAAGCGGCTCCTGGGTCAGATGTTCAGTTCGGGGTGGTCTGTCAGTAGCTTTGTCTGAAATTTTCTTCCCCTGAACAGAAATTGTACATCATTTTGCTTACGTGACATGTTGGTCCTATGACGTTTGGGTCCCATGACTGGTTATTTTGGCTCTCACATTATCCGTTGCTGCAGTACAAATATACTACAGAAGCAGAAGTTTGCAGCTAAACCCCAGTCTAAACCTGAACTACTTCAAATAATATTATTAATAATATAATATTTCCCTGTCAGCATCTCCACATCCCATCATATGCCAGTACCCAGAGTTTGCTATGGTGGCAGATCATGTTTTCGCTGGCAAAGCGCTGGATAGGATTTTTAGGATAGTTATACCGATTTGTTAGCTGTGTCTGATCTATGCCCTTGGACAATGACCATGTGTTCTTATCCAACTAAAAGCCTTATACACCTGAAGGTACATGGTTATAAAATAGATTGAGTTTAGGTTGCCTTGAATATGTTTTTGTAATGTTATTATTAATAGACAATATTTAAATAATAAATAAATGCCAACATATTGCACAGCACTGCACATTAAATAAGGTTTGCAAATGACAGAATGATACAGACAGTGATAAAGGAGGAGAAGAGGAATCTTTTTAGATTTGATTCTGATTGCAGGATCGTGATGAATGAAACGTATGAGCAGGAGGATGAAATGATTGAATATGGGATTTTCATACAGAAGAGCTCCAGGGCCAACTAAGAGAAAATACAATCTGAGATATTATCTCATCAAGCCGAACTCCTTGGTGAAATAAAATACACAATATCATGTAGCTCTATGTTCATGAAATGTACCGCATGCCATGGTATTGAAAGGGGTCAATCTGGAGGCTGCAGGAGCATCCATGAGTGCGTTTTAAATTTGGCTTCTAGATTTCCTGTGTGAGATACCTGAGCATCTGCAAAGCTATCCGAGTACTCCTACGTGCGTCAGATGAATGGGTGCCTCCCAGGTGCATGGATTGCATTTTAACACAGTGGACCTGATTAAATAAAGTTCCCAAAGCCTGGAGAAGTTAGATTATAATGGGTAAACCTGGGTGATCCAACAAACATGGAAAAGATTTCATGAAATATTCTCCTATTATTTGGCAAATGTTTTCAAAGCCTGACCAAATCCAATGCATGTTTGCTGGCTCACCCTGGTTCACACATGATAGTCTTATTTTTTCAGTCTTGGAAAGATTTAATCTGGGACCAGTGTGTAAGAAACAGTGCTGTGAGCTGAGAAATCCCCTACTGGTATACTTCATTCTGTGGAATCACAAAGCAGTTCAGTGAGTCATGGAACAAGGCAAAGGTTAGTGAAAAACTATTTAGGAGATGAACTTAGCACGGGGGAAGGGTGCTATGGAGCAAGTTTTAGGTTTGCCCAGAGCTCAGTGTCAGACAGGAAAGTTGGACGGATTCATATAATCATCATATCTGACAGCTACAGTATTCTGAATTCAGAATTGTTTTCAAGCTGAAAAGGTGTAAAAAATAACAACCCAAAAACAGCCAGGTAGTTATTGAAAAGTGCTGGGGCGTGCACCCAGATAAAAGGGGCTGGGGAGAACACTGAACTGTAGGATGCTGAGCTTTGGGAACAATAGCAAGACTGATCCCTATTGTTCCTTTTCTTGCATTACCTGGCCTCTGATTCGTCACTGGTAACAGAGACTGGCAGAGACTGTGGTCTTCTCTTGGCTCTTGAAGCTGCATGTTTTGCAGCCCCTGTAATGACATCACGGGTTGAAAAAAGATTACATAGTAAAAGGTCAAAAAAACAAACAAAAGAACAAATTTACATTACACAGGAGAAGATGAGTGAGGCTTGGGGTGCTAAGTAGAGGTTAAATGGAAAGTGCAGGGAATATATTAAGGGTTGATTCATGACAAAATTAATTTTGTTTCCTGAACTAACTTGTACAATTTAAATGACAAATGCATCATGTGAGGTTGTAGAGATTGATGATTTGATGGCTGTGAGAATGATAGATTACAATTCTAAAGACAAGATGAGCACAGTGACAGATTGTTGCACCCAGAGGTTGCACTTACTACATACTGACATGTCAAGGGTGCCCCTACTTGTCAAATCGTCAGCAAGGTAATATGAAAGCTTAGTAGATGCTATTTCCCATCTAAAAGAATATATGTTTTTTATTTTGGTTTCTGTACAAATGTATTTTATGTACAAATATTTAGGTAGGGGTTGTTCAAGATGACACAGTCCAGGGGGTACAAAACACACAATAGCTAGACATAATGTGTTCTATAAAATTACCTATGGTTAAATTTACACATGCTATATTTAGGTATTTCTATGGGTAGGTGTAGGCGACTGCTTAAAAGGGCCTTCTGAGCTCTCCTTACATTAGGCTTCTCTTGTCAAAGTCTCAGTGGGATACAGTGCTAATAACATGCTTTGTGCTGTATTCATTGAAATAGCTAGGTACACGCTGCAAGGCTGCTGATTGTTGCTGTCAATGGACCCGGTACGCAGTGTAGGAAGGGGGAACTCTAGATGACCTATCAGCTTGTCCATTGCAGGTGTGGTTTGAGGCCACTGCCTTAACCACCACCTATAGTTATTTTTTATTTTGGGAATATTAGTGCTTGTAAATTTATGTTATTATTTTTCGCTGAAGCAGAATAATGTCCTAATCATGTTCAGACCCCTATTGTGAACAAAAATTAGTATGCGGACAGATAAAGAGAGCAATGACTAACCAAGAGATAGCAAAGTTACAGCCTGATACTCAGAAGCACAAGCAAATAAATATAAATGCGGTCCAAACATTCTGCAGGCGTAATCTGGGTCATGAACAGTCAGAAGTGAGACAGACCTGAATCCAGAGCAGACCAACTAACCTGTTGGTGGGACAGAGTATGGATGTCCAGTGGTCTTTTTCAACTTTTTGATTAAAAAAGGGCCCCTCAGAGACTTGAACTGCAGTCCTGGATAACAAGGAGAAAGTTATGAAGTCTGATCGTAAAGTAAATTCTAGTTTGTTTTCTAATGTTTGTTGGAAGCCAGATTTTTTATTTTTTGTAATCACTGGAAATCACTTGTACAATTTTTTGTAATTTTTAAAATAGCTTTCTTGCTAAGGTTCCTTAACCCCCTGAGCGGTAACCCAGAGTGTGACTCGGGGTAAAAAAAAGATGCTGAAAGCTAAAACATTAGTAAATCGTTACTTACCTGATCCGCTGGGGTCCTTCTCCGCGATCCCGGTCTTCTCGCTTCCTCCGGCCGTTGTCCTCTGCATCTGATGAGTGACCTCCTGATGACGACGGTGCAAGCGGACATTCCGTTCTGGGCGGGAATTTTTTATTTTATTTTAAAATGTATTTAATGTAATATTTTGACATGATTTTGTGTTTCAAACTTTATTATACTCATACTATTATATTATACTGTAAAATAAGTTTTCATGAAAGACAATGTACCGCTTTTAGACATATTCCAGACAGAAATGAAGGGCCCAGGAGGTTAAAAGAATACATTTCCAGTGGGGAAATTTTTATAGGCATAAAGTGATACTGAGCTGGCCTTTGTTGAAAACCCAGGGTGTCTGCCCATGTCCTTACAGCTGAGTTTGTAATGATTCCTAAAGGTTACGTTCAGACCTGCAGTGAGGTTGTGGTGTGGTTATCGTTTCCTCACATCCCAGAACTGCACACTCAGACGATCATGAAGAATGAATGGAGGTGGCAGTGAGTGGTTCAGTACTGCCGGGTGCCATGCAAAACTTTTTCATCCAACTATCATAGCGATGCAAGGGGCCAGCCACTGGAAGCCACAGAGACCATTGTTCCCATCACCAGTAGTTTGATGTTAACACTACCATGTACATAACCTTGAGGCTGCTTTAAAAGATAAGAAGTAATTTCAGCCCTTAACAATATCTACAGGAAAGTAGTACGTTCATATTATGTCCTGCAAGCATCAAATTCTAGAGACTCAGCCATTCATTTTGAAGAAAACAAACCTCTTACCTAAACACTATCTGAAGTGAAAAATATGTTTTTACTGAAGGGCCTTATAATGATGCCAGGGGTGGGCATAGGTGGGTATTTGGGACTAAAGGTTAATGTAAATTTTATTAGACAACATTTTTTTAAACTGATGTACAGCTATCAGGCTATTCATCTGCATCCTATGCTAGGAATTCTATGCTGCTTTTCATAAGTACACATGATTGTGTTCATTGGGCTTATGTCCAGGCTTTAAATAGCATGTTCTGATGTTATGAATACTCACTAGAAGTAAGGGAGGGCTGTACATTCATACGGTTTTATATTCTCTGGAAGTGTTGGCATTTATATTTATTGTTTGTCGTACGTTCGTTTTAGTGTGATCTTCATTACCAAATATTTGATATTCTTTCTTTTCATCTATAAAACATTATGTATACTCCCTGTGTATTTGTTTAAATAAAATGCAAACAAAGCTGTGTTTGCTTTGTAGGTATATGCAAGCAGAGGCATTCTGCGCTCCGTTGTCATCAAAGATCCTCCAACAGCAAAGGATTACTGTATCACATACAATTCCACATGGACAACACTTCCATCAACCTACACAAATGCTGTAAGTTCTGTTATATGCTAAACACCCAATGCTTCTTCAGAATGCCTCTATTAAAGAGAAGAATTGTCATTTTGAAACAGTTATTTGGTGTTAAACTTTAAATGGTCTACATCAAACTATATGTGATTTATTATTTTTAGAAATATCCATGGTGCAAGAAATTTAAGTAGATGACATAAATATAAGTTTCTTTTGGTTGCAAGTGATGAGTTTTGGGATAAAGGGTCCTGCCCCCCTGTCCTCCTCCTTCTCCTTCTCTGGGCTGCCATTTTTCTTTGCCTTTCCTAGTTCCCTACACACCCCTTTTGTGTGGAACCCTTTTTATTTTTCTATCCAAAGTTAAAACTAGGAGAGGAGTTTCTAGAAACCACCTTTGCTTCCCACATCAGGCAGGCTGGTATCCCCCCTCCCCCTTTTGTGTGCCTTGCTGGGTTGGTGAGTCCTATGACCTAGAGATTTTTTTCTTGGTATGGGACACTGAGATTTTGTGATTAATATGGGACTAGTTCTCCTTACGGTTTATAAAGACAGTTTTATTCATATAGTAATATTTTAAGCGGAACTAAACCCACAATGCTCACCTATCCCTATTCCATCTTGGGGTGCTACCATTTCCCTTTTTTTCTTTCTTGAAATGATCTTCGTCTTAACAGGATGACGTGGGGAGTTCATTCTTTTCCAGATTGCGCAAGAGAAGCCAGGTATCTCTAGCAATTAACATGTGCGCACCTCAGCAAAATTTGACAGCTGATGGCAATCAGGCAGGTAAGAATAATAATATTGAAGAAGGGACATTGATTGCCTGTTCCTTTCTGCAATAACCACCTGCCTGATTGCCAGTGTTAAAAGGGAGAATTGATTTCCACGTTAAGATGTTCTAATGTTAGATGAATTGGTTCTGTTATTGTTATTAAAGGGCTCATACCATGAATTACACCCCAACACACATGTGGAGTGCTGCAAAAATAATGCAGTGTGCACTAAACTTTTATGCGCTGAGGTATGTTGCAGCTCATTTACGTTGAACAGGCTATCGAAGTCAACAAGCCTCAAAGCATAATATCAGGTGTGTTGCAGTTCATTGTGAAATAATCCTTCTATGGCAACAATGATAAAAGGAAACACAGGAGGAGAAACCAGTAGTGTGTAAGGTGCTTATGCTAAGTGATAGATGATATGTAGTATAAAAATATCATTTGTTTGAGGTAACCATAGGATGTTGGGCAATCATATTCAGTGAAGCATATTCTCCACCTTCATAGATTCTCAAAAGTAAAGGGTTGCAGGATTCCTAGTGATCTGTTTACAATTAAATGCATGGGCACCAGAATTGACAAATATTGTGACATTTGTTTTTCTTAATGCAGCACAATGCAACGCTTGGTACTGGATTATCATGAGTTGTGTGTTCCTCTTCCTCATTTCAATCTTAGGCCATCTTGATTGGCCGAGCTGAGGTGACATACGTAGGAGTCCCAGCCGCTTCAGGGAAAGCTCAGGGTAGATCAGCAATTTTGACAGCTGAATAGGAGGGCGGTCATCGCCTGTCCCTCTCTGACAGCTTTTCAAATACTTTAGTCCTGCTTTAAACGGAGACATGAAGCCAGTCATGAGTCAGAAACACAGGACCACGATTTGTAATGATCAATTTTGAATTCATAATAATCCACATTATTAAAATAGGAAAACAAGTGACTATTGGGGTTGCAGTAGATAATAATAAAATAAACCAGAATTCTGTCACTTTAATATATTCCAGATATTATGATCCAGATAAGTACATTTAGAGAAAGGGTAGCAAAAATGTTTTGCTATATTTTAAACTTTTAAAATGTATATCATTGCATTGATTAGCTACTAATGTTTCTTTTGTTCTCCTCTCTTACTGAGTTTCACTCCCTGAGGAAGTCCAATTGCATAGTTTACATGATTTAGCCATTACGATAAAAACAGCCAGGCCTGATAAAGCTGAATTCCAAAAAGTACAATTTAAATAGTTTACCTATTTATAGGTTGTTACCTATGTTTACCTTGTGTACATTGTTGGAATCTGAACTAAATATAGTGACTCCTAATGGAAAAAAGAATTCCTGTAAAATGAGTTCTATACGTGTCAAAGTGATTGTTATTTATGTTCTGATCTGCCCTTGCAGATACTGTTATATAGGAGAAAGCACAGACACCGTAGTTCATAAATACTTGATTGAAGATTCATTAAAGCAGTTACTAGTTGCTAGATAGTTTGAGGAAAATACACGTAAAGTTTTACAACTAAAATATATCTTTATGGATGGAGTTCAAAAACTCAAAAGTTGATGAATAAAATAAAGGAAGATTGAATTGACTGGGTATTATTCATCACAAGGGATTAAATGTTGATCTTGATCTTTGTTTTTGTAACTATGTTTATGTCAGAAAGGTTAGCAAGTTGATTTTTGTCTTTTGAACTCTGCATTGACGTCATGTTGACACCTGTCGCTTATTAACGAAATGACAATTGTCTTGCATGATTAATGATGTGGAATACCATGTAATACCTTTATATATAAATGTCATTTCCAGTGCTTTATATGTATAGAGATGTTTCCTCTGTAGTAGGCAGGGATACATTGAGGCTTGGACAAGGACATGACCTGCAACTGTTGCTAATTGTAGCATTTATGTAAATATAGCTTTGAATTGGAATAAATTGTTTGGCGCTTCAAACCTTGGACTCCATATACTTTAAATGAAAAAGGGGTAGAACCTCTGATAAACATTTATTGCCCTTCTTCCCCGGGTACATTTACCCTTCTATTTGTCCTTGTGACCATTGTCACCTAGACAGTAACAAGAAAAGGAAATCAGAAATGTTATAGCTGTTACTAGAACAGGAGGCATGGGTAACTTTCATAGGGGCAGGTATTCAGATTACATATGTCAAAGACTGAAATTCTCCTCATCTTCTAACTTCCTCTTGCATCTCCACGAATAGATGCTTTGAATTTCGCCATACTTAAATTCAGGAAAGTGCACCATAGTATTTAGACTTTACAATAGAATATATCTATATGGTTAACAATTTCCATTTTTGTTATTGATTCATCTTTTATATTTTTTCATTATTTTTCAGACCTTTTACAGGTTGTTAAACTTAAGTTCAGTTTCGCTGTGCAGCCGTTCTGAAGTTCCAAGTTTAGGATTTGAGAACATGGCAGTCCTTGTGATGGATGGAAACTGCAACATATTGGATAAAGCTCTCTTGGCTCAGGAAAACAATGCTTCCATGCTACTTATTGCTAGTAAAGATGGTCTGGTACGTGTCTGGATTAAAAATTTCCATTGGACTTGATAGATTTATATCTAGATACATACAGAACACATTAGCTTTAAACCAAAATGAGATGTATTAGTGCATGTCAATATGAACATAACTTGAAAAAAAAAATTGCCTCTACATATAATATATATTATCATTATAGTGAGAGAATCAACACATAATAGCATGAAGTGATACATAACAGTTGCAATGGAGGGGAGGGGGGGGGTAAAGAATAATGAGCAGAATACAATCTAATTATGGAGAAGATAAGGCAGCTCACATAACCTAAGCCGCAACTAAACCTATTATAAAGCAAGAAATCCTATTTCCATTAAGGGGCTGTAGATGTAATTGGATAGTAGATATCCCTAAACTTTAAACTGTAAGATTATTGTAGGCATAACCTGATAATAATTGTTTTTTTTTTTAACAGTGTTCATTTGAAGTTATTCTAACATGTCAGAATTTTCTATTGCAGCCAGCACCTAAGGGCAACAAAAGTGACCACTTGACAATACAGATTGCCTATGTTAAATATGGAGATGTCATAAATATGGGACAGGTATGTAATTGTGGGTAGTGTGTATAAAAAAGGCTTATGGTTGTGTGTGGTGCTGTGTGGTTGTTATTTTTTCTTCTTTATAGACTGCCAGAATCTTTCACATCAATCCATTCCTGCTAACAGTCTGATTTGGCTGTCAGTCACATAAGCCCTAATGCATGCAAATTTCATTTTTTTTTTGTTTGTTTAAACAATGCTGATTGGTTTTATGGTTTATGTTTTAGTAAAGAAATATAGGGTTTGGGGCGTTTTTCAGCGTTAACCTCTGAGTTTTAATTTTTTAAACGTTGCAGACAACGTTAAAGATAATGCTCATAAAGTTGCCTCAAGGAAACGTCCTGGTGTAGATTAGCCTATTTGGAATGCATGGGAATTTCAAACATGGGCTTTTAAAGCCTCAGGTTAAACGCTGGGGAAAATTACTGTGTGAACCCAGCCTAAACCAAAAAGAAAACAAAAACCATGTAACAAAGACTTCTGCTTATGGTAGACGTAGATAAACCAGGCGGGGGGGTTTATGGATTGTTGAATGGGGGAGACCAGACATTAGTAACCTGTTTGGTATCTTCAGAGTAAGAGGTTAGAAATCAGTGGGTGAGGCTCTGAGTTTCAACTTAAGCAAATATAATGTTCCCAACATGCCCAACGTTTACTAAACTTTTCCATGCAGTCATTATCAAAAGCTCTAATTTCCTCCACTCTCATAATTTAATTGACTCTTGTTACCCATACAGTCAATGAGGAGTGGGGGGTGGGGGTGGTTCTTTCAAAATAGAGGAATAGGTTGTCGAACTGCCATGAGGTGGCCGTATAGAGTTTTCTTTGGCGAAACGTAGGATCTGGGAAAATATATGCTGATTGGATTTAAATTTAGGATCCACTTTTGCAAAACAAGTTTTTGACAATGGCCTTGCCTAATATCTTATAGTGACAATAGAAATAAATACATTTTATAAGAAACTCATATTACCATTTTTTTTACCATTTACTTTTAAAATACTATATGTATAAAAACATGGCTTATTGGATTTGGAGTATTAAAAGTGAAGGAAAGTAAAAGGTTTGAGATCAGGGTCAGGCAAGCACAGGGGACAGGTGCTTATAGTATTGTCCTATGCATAATCCCAGTTCAAAACAAATTTACAATTCTAATTTTATTCAAATCGTCATTGTTCTTTGCATCAGAAACCCTATTTTAGTGACAATACATACGATACAAAATTTCAGGCAAATTAAAATTTGCAATTTTAATGAGCTTTGTTAACTTTTGTTTCAACACAGAAGAGACGATCAAATTTTAATTAAGAAATGTAAAACTGGCTCTGTTTTACAGTGCTCATTATGAACAAATGACACTGGTTGATTTGTGTTGCAGAACCTTTTTGTTTATACGTGGATGTATTTTTATCTGAATTTTTCATTTTCTGCATACCAGCTAAATGTTGCATCACATTGTGGTATTGAAATAGAGAAATAAAAGTAAATGACAAAATATGGTAACTGCCATTGCCAGTGCTGCATGTTTTCAGTGGGATTTCATGGGTGACAGTAGAATGATTTTAGGAGAAACTTGCAGGAATAAAGAATTGGTGTCATCTGTAAACAAACCAGTCTTATTGTAAAACGTGTAAATCATTGTCATGATAGGAGAAGGTAGAATAAAAGAATACTAGGTGATTATTTAGCTGGTTGGAAGTTTTGCTGTATTTATCGTTGATTTCATTTTCTAGGTGCTTGGAAAGGATATTGATGTTACTCTGTACTCCCCTACGTTTGCACAGTTTGATATCAGTCTGCTGGTTATTTTCCTCATCTCTGTATTCACTGTGGCTTTGGGTGGTTACTGGAGTGGACTGTCTGAGATGTAAGTATAAATGAGGATTTGTAACTCCACTAATGGTTTTATGATTCTAGGTGTAGTCGTCTAACTATGACTTTTACAATATCCCAATTTAGAAAGAAGACTGTTTTCAGTCAGTTATTGCATTATTTTCTGAAATTTTGTATTGAATAATACAGTGACCTGGTTTTTAAATGTGCTAAAATGTTTTCTAATGTAAAAATCATTATTTTAAAACTCATTTTGCAACTTTGGAAATCTAGGGAAGACTTAAGACCCTCTCCAAGTGAAGATGAATCTGATAGAAGGAAAAAGAAAGATGAAAATGTGACATTCACCCCTTTGACTGTCATCCTGTTTGTTGTCATATGTTGTGTCATGCTGCTTCTTCTCTACTTCTTCTACAAATGGTTAGGTAAGGGACTTGAAGTTGTTTGGAAAGTTTGTTTATATTTTTTTCAGTCATTGGTAGATGGGGGCACCATACTTGGAAAGCTTTCATGTCGACTAATCCAGTTTGCATTGACACATTTGTTTTATTACATATACATAAGCAGCAGAAAGTCAGAGAAACTCCATAACTATGGTAGTCGTGTTTTGCAGGTGTTTTACTTAATCTGATACATGTCTTCAACTAAGTGCTTAATATAGGCTTTCATTTACAAGTTCAGATGTGTGTGGCTACTATTTTTGGAAGAATATGCTAATTTTTATATAAATTGTGCAATAATTGTCGTTGGAAAGGATCTTTCACGTTCCTTTCCAACGACTAAGGACTGCACAATTCATGAACAAGGGCTGTACATACTGCACCGTTCTGTTCTATGGAGAGGGAGGGGGTGACTGACAGACCAGCACCCCCCTGCACTCTCTCCACTTCACTTCCATTACGATCATTCGTCATCTATCGTCCGTGGATCCGATAGGACGGTTCTTTGGATGATGGGACGACGAGCACTGTGCACACGCAAGTTTCTTGTCCGATATCGGCCCTGAGCCGATTATCAGATGAGAACCATTCCACGTGAGTACCTAGCCTAAGTCCTACTTGCAAAATTGTATTTTTCAATAAGTTAACAAATAAAGGTATCACTTGAACTGCAAACTTTCTGCAGTATTTAAAAATTAAATATGGCATTATTATGAATAGGAAAATATGTTTGTGTTGTAAACAAAACTAGTATGTGCAAACAATTTTGTACAACTATTTACCGGTGTTTCTCTTTACAGTTTATGTTATCATTTGCGTGTTTTGTCTTGCATCTGCAATGAGTTTGTTCAACTGCCTCTCTGCATTGATACGGAATATCCCATATGGAAGATGCAGGTGTGTTTTCCTAATGTATTAAATATATTAAATGCATTTTGCAAGGCAAGCTTCAGCAGTTACACTAACATTATCTCTCTTTGTTGCTTTGTACAGAATGTCATGCTTCAATAAAAGCGCTGAAGTGAGGCTTCTTTTCTTGGCTGCCTTCTGTGCAGCTGTGTCGGTGACCTGGGCAGTGTTCCGAAATGAAGATAGGTACTGTATGTGATAATGGGTATAGAACAACACTTCACTTTCATGTGACACATTTATCACTATACTATAAATAAGTTGTTTGTATTCACGGTGCAGCTGTTGGTGTCACACGTTGGAAGAAAAAAAATATGTATGGCTGGTGTGCATATGTACTTAGTAGTAGTTTCCAGAATTTTCAGGCCCAGAAATTATAAAATAAATATGTAGATGTTCTGGGCAGTGTGAGAATGTGATGATCAATATTTGGTGACTGATAAGCACTGACACAATGATCAGTGATGTAGATCAACTATGAAAAATGCTATCTGCCTTACCATATAATTTTACCTATAATAATCTAGCAACCAGAAAGTGTTAAATGGGTAAAAATTTAAAGGACAAATAAGTTGCAGTCTAGAAGCTGTCATTTGGGGGAGATTGAATATCTGCATAGAGTCACAGGTAGGTTGTTGTCAGTGCAGAGAAAAAACTTTAAATATAGAGGAAAAGAAAAGTTGGTTGTGATATTAATGGCAGAATGATCTCCTTATCACCACCTTTTTGGTTTTAGACTTTACATTATTACCTTCTTACTAAACTAATTAAAAATGCAATGGCCGGCACCGATGACATTTAACTTGTGTAGTGTAGTGGTAGCCCCACTGCAACGGAGGTTGTTTGATTTTCCAGGAGTTCAGCAACAGGGGTGGTGTTCTGCTGTGCATTAGATTTACATATTTAGTAAGAGTGACAGAAATTAGTGGCTAGGACATTAAGCCTGATTTATTAAAGCTTTCCAGGTTTGCTGGATCACCTATCTTGAATGATGAAAGTATATCTTCTCCATCTTTGGAGAGCTTTAATAAATCAGGCCCATTGTGCTTATGACTGCCAGTGTCCCTGTGATTTGTTTTCCAACACATATGGACAATGTGCTGCATAACAGTCTTGCTACTGTGTCGTCAGTTTTTTCAGCATGAAAGGGATGTTTTGTTCCTGGGCAATGAATGATGCATGTTGATTGTGACTGTTGATAGGTGGCAGTGGCAGGAACATTGTGCTGCTGTGCAATGCAAATATGTATAGAAGGTGAAGAGATTGTGTTGCGTGGTAATGGATGTTACATGTGTACGTGTGGAGTGGTGCTAGACTGTTATGACTTGGACAATGTGCTGCTGAGCTTTGGATGCTTTATATGCTTTGGAATGTTGTTAGCAATAACAGGCACTTAGTTCTGTTAGGCACTTGATGCTGCAAATAAATAAAAATAAAAAAAAATGTTGACTGATAACAGGGACAGGGTATTGTGCTTTTAAATAGTGGATAGTAAATATGTATGGGGAGTGGGGACATTTCAGTTTGCTGCCGAACAGTGGATCCTACATACTGTAGATATGTAAGGGAGGTTGTGGCAGACAGCATTGACCGGTACACTATATTGTTGAACATTGAATAGTACATAGTGTTTGTAGCCATGACGAGTGTTGAAAGCAATGACGAGTACACATTAGTAGCAGAGGAAAAGGAAAGGAAATGTTAAATGGCCGCAATGGTAAAGATTTTTTGCTGCTAAGCAGGGTGTGCCCACACATTCCGTATGCCCGAGACCTTTCTAAAAAAAAAAATCATGGTCCAAACATGCATACTTGGTTTGTAGGAATGCTTGTGATCGTGGAGGGGACAGATGTAGGCACGTAAGAAGTGCCTTATGTCAGGGGGAAAACCAATGGCAATGAGCAATAATTTTTATTCTACCTCATTATCTGTATTCTGACCTAAGTTGGCAGAAAGGACATACAGTTTTGTGAATTGGAATGGCGCGTAATGACCAATTTGTTGACAGACATATTTAGGGACTAATGTGAGATTTAACCATTTGTTAGCAATCACTTTGCGAATAGAAGGCATGGTTTGACCTATTGGCACCCAGTGAAGTGTATATCATTGACACGTGTGCTGTAAGCAGTTGGGTTAAAGCTGATGACTGTCTGCGCCCTTCTTTGTGCACTCAGAAAAAATTTTTTTAGCAGAAGGACAGTGTAAAAAACTGTATGTTGACTTGTTTTCTTTAGGTAAATGGAGAATAGCCATGATGTTGAAATTTAGCAGAAGTGTGGAACATACACAACTATTGGGGTTACACTTGACCTGATTTGTGTTGAATTTCCTTGGACGTGGCATGACCTATTGAGGTACATTTAAACATTCATGCAAAACAGGTTAAATGCAGCCCTTATCAGGCGTTGTATTTTTCATTCAGATACTGCTGCATGCATTTAAATAGAAACCACGATGTTTGCCAACAGTGCACAACAACATGATTTTCCTTAACTTTCCATCACTTCAGCCCTGTCCCAGTCCTTCATCTTCTGAAAGTGACATGTGACAGTGCAGGTGGTTGGGGAAACAAACCTTGTTTTGGGTTCACCATACCTGGTATTGGGAATGTCTGTTAGCAGACTTGAACAGTGTGAGGAAGGTGTGTAAAGGGAAACCTATGGTGCCTATTTGCAGCAAACCTGTTACTTTTCAATGTATGTTCAAAATACTTGTTTTTTTGTAGTAAATAAAGAATATAGGGGGTGTCCAACTAGTCCTATTAATCTGCTTACTTGTTTATGCTACATCTCCATTTCAGATGGATATGGATATTGCAAGATATTCTAGGAATTGCATTTTGCCTCAACTTTATAAAAACTCTGCGAATGCCAAATTTCAAGGTGAGAAGAATATTTTGTTATGTTTTAAAGCCCCCCCCCCCCCCCCCATAACTATATTTGCTTATTCTGAATCACCACACTTCCTAAACTAGTCTACTACTTTTTAAAGATGTACAATAGTAAAATTGTTCACAATATCTACCATAGTGTCCCTTATTGAATTCCCTAAAATTTGCAGGTGGTGAGGAAAAGGAATTAATTTACAGCTAAAGCAGTCAAAAGTGTATTTTTTTCTGTCTTATAAATATATTGTCCTTTACTTAGCCACCAAACTTAATCAATGTCTGCACACATTTTTGTTGGCAAGATTTATTGAAAATATCTACAGGAAATGGCTTTGGTGGTACTCGATAATTGTAGGGAAAATAGGCTTAAGTGGCCTAAGGTTCCAATTTTTTATTTTTATTTAGCTTATAATTTTCAGATGTGTAAGCTTAATATATTTGAATTAGTGTAATTACTTATAAGGAATTCCAGAGATTTGCTATAATAGGTAAACACAATACATTACTCATAATTTAAAACTAATTAAATATCTAATCTTTAAGAAAAAAGGAAAGAGACTGATGGCTGCCTAAATAAAATGTACTAATCACTTGGTGTTGTGTTTTACAGGCCTGCGTGATCCTTCTAGGTCTTCTTCTTCTCTATGATGTGTTTTTTGTGTTTATTACTCCATTTATCACTAAGGTATGGAAACAGTTTGTAGGAGTGTATATTTTACAAATCATTTTACATAAAGGTTATAAACTTGACATTCAACATTTTGTAGGAAATGGTTCCGTGTGCCAAAAGAACAATAATGTATGCTCTATTCTAAAACTAGAACTGTAGTAATGAGCCACATTGGTAAATCAGTCAGCATGTAAATAAAGTAAAATGTGATTAAAAGTGTAGAGAATTTTGAACAAAATTACCTTGTTTTAAGATTTAAGTCCTTGTTGGCTTGTATTAAATTATGAGCAGAATATTGACCAAGAATGTGTAAACGCCCCACATGTCCTAAAACTCAATGCAAACATTATCTAGGCTAACAGATTAAAGTTATTGTCAACTTGCTTGCTGACAAATCAAATTTGATTCTTGGTCTATCTAGACTTCAGTGACCTCTTCTTAAGAAGGTGTTATTGTCTGTATAGTGTCTAAGGCAGACCTACCACCAAATTGCAAGGTCTACTTATTCTGCCTGGGCTCTCTCTCCCACCCTAAATCACCAACTTCATGTAGGTAAAAAATTTACTTGAAAAGGAGAAAGTTCAAATTTATACTTATTTATAACCATGATTCACCTGCAGCACTCATGGAAGGATGATATCACTGTCTGTTCCTGATAAAAGTTTTACAAATGCAGAGCAGGTAAAAATCTTGCTAGAAGATGCTCCCGTGTTAGACTTTACCAGTTTATTATAGTATGTTCAAATACAATCTTTTTCCACACAGAATAATAAAGTGCATACAATGTAGTGGTGATGGCCAGTACTCTATTAAGTAATGTACCTAAACAAATATTTTGAGTTGTGTTCTATTAATTTAAAAATCTTCAACATATAAATTCTGCTGTAAAAAGAAATTTTGGAATTATTGAAAATTAATTTTTGTCATGTATATTTTAATAATAGTATTAATACAAAACTTTTTTTGTTTTTTATTAT
Organism: Pyxicephalus adspersus; assembly: GCF_032062135.1. Lineage (NCBI taxonomy): Eukaryota > Metazoa > Chordata > Amphibia > Anura > Pyxicephalidae > Pyxicephalus > Pyxicephalus adspersus. The sequence continues at coordinate 131,860,504 of NC_092859.1, forward strand.
GTTGTGAAATTCAGAATGGTCAGAGTATCATGGTTGAAGTGGCAGCTGGTCCTTCGGAAAGATCAGAAAAGGTATGTAGATAAGTTTTATAAGTTAAAGTACTGTGTAATATTACTGGAAATCTATTGTTTTAAAAATGCACACTAAAGATTTAAAAATGTCCCATAATATATTCCTTGTTCCCATTCCATTTGGTACTTGCCTCTTCCCTTCTATGCTCCAGTACTGCAGGGGGAGGGACAGAATGGCTAGCAGGGACTCTGTACAGGAACACTTGATCCCACTGCAGGCCTGAACCTAGCCTTAGGCTATGTACACACTTGCAATGCTTCTCTTCCGATAATTGGCTCAGTGCCGATATTGGACGAGAATCTGGCGTGTGTACAGCGCCCGTCGTCCGAACAACCATCTTGGCCGATCCATGGACGTTAAAGGACGAACGATTGTAATGGAAGCGAAGGGGGAGAGTGCGCAGTGGGTGCCGCTCCGTCCTTCTCTCCTCTGCATAGAGCAGAATGGTGCTGTATGTACAGCAATCGTTCATGCATCGTGCAGTCCTTAGTCGTTGGAAAGGATCGTGAAAGTTCCTTTCCAACAACAATTATTGCACGTGTGTACCCAGCTTAACTTTATTTTAAAAAGGAATTGTCCAAATAACAGTTCATTACAATACAAATTAGGATGAAAAAGATAGAAGAGCCTACTCTGTGTTATCTCCCATAGGCAGAAAGGGCACACACAAACAATGCAGCCTACAGTAATATCTAATGCAGTACAGTTGCATGGTCTGATTATGCTCCCTGGTGACTATGCTGCCGTAAGCCATGGCCTGGGTAGTCTATTCAGAAGTCTTGCCCTGCTTGTATTGTGTTAAAATGCCAAAGAAAAGGCTTCTGCAGATTGGTCCCACAGAGAGGAGGAAGCCTGATTTTAATGCTATCATACACTGAGCACTTAACTTTCACTTTGCAAGGAGAAGCCTCTCTGCAAGAGTAATTTTACATTTTCTAGAAGGTTCAGCTATGTATTTTTTTTTTTCGTTAAAAAAAATACTAACATATCCCATTATATTGGTGTAAGATAGACCAATGTGTTCTGCAAGAAACTACAGTGTTCCTTTGTACAGACTGCAGGTGTGATATCTGAACATTGATGCATCTGTAAAACCTAAAAATCTTTTTGTAACAAAAGGGAAAAATGCATATTTTAGGAAAAATGTATTATTTGTATTGGAAAAGGATGTGCAACAGGACTTGATTTTCATTGCGCACCCTCTAAAACTGCTAACTCTCTGGCTGTCATGTAGATGTTACTTTTAGGTTTGCTGACTCTAAACAGGTAGACTTATATGCTCAAAACAAAATGTTAAAAAATTACACCATACCATAGGAGATCTGCCAACTAATTAAATTTATTATTTACAAATGTTTGTCTCAAGATATTATTGGACAGCATGGTGTCAGTTACTGTATAAAATCCTTACAGTGAGTTAATCACAAACAAAGCAAAAAAAAAAAAAAAATCTTTATGGAGCCTGTACAGTCATTACCTTCTGGAGCAAGCTGTGCTTTGATATGCAAAAAGCAACAGCTGCAGAATTTGTCTTGGTCATTAAAGAGTTACAAGAGGTTGCAAATCAGCCCCATTCTTAAGATCACCCAAAAACTCAGCTGTGTTTATCAAACGATTTCTTCTGCAAGTCATTCAAACAGCCCCTCCCCCCTTCAAGTCTTGGTCCTGCACCAGCAAGCAGGGAATCCCTGTTCCTATCTAGGAGGCGTCCGTATGTCGGATGTCCTTAACTCAGGGGACTACCTGTATATTGATTCTAAGTCTGTGCAGAAATAGAAAAATCGCTTTCATAATGATATGGTAAATAAGGTACTAACCAAATTACATAGATTTGCTAGAAATTTCAACATATACCAATTGTGCTATAAAGGGGGATTTGTAGTAGCTTTAATCACTGTACTAAGAATCAAAGATTGACATTTGGGATTTGTAAAAATATTGACATATTGACCCTGATTTATTAAAGTTCCCCAAGGCTGGAGAGAATACACTTCATCAGTGAAGCTGGGTGTAATCCAGCAAACTTGGAATGGATTTACTAAAAGTCATTTGCTATTTGTTATCAAATGCTTTCAATCCTGAACCTGATCCATTTCAGGTTTGCTGGACCACCCAGCTTCACTGATAAAAGTGTATTCCCTCCAGCCTTGGAGCGCTAAAATAAATAATAATAAATGTAATAAAAATTGTGGTTTGCATTTCTCCTACATACCAGTTTGGCTCATAGAAGGCACAGTAGTTTGGGGGCTGGGGGACATCTTGGCATAAATCTGCTTTACTAAAGGTGGGTGAACTTCATTTGAATGGAATTTGAATGTAATGTAAGGTATTACAGGCTGCTGCAAGTATTTTATATATGCATCCTTTTTTTTGGAAAGATTGTAATGAAAATATAGTAAAGAAATGGTTATACATAGTGAGGACCTACTGTCAAAATATTTCAGAAGATACAGAGATATGGGCTATTACATTTATGTGTAAATTTAACCTTTTTTGGTATTGACCTCATCCAATTTTTGGAGCATCCCTATAGGTCATTAAAGCCACCTATCATTTTTAGGCCTTTTGGCTGCAACCCCAGCCTTCCTCTGAGTGTTATCATGGGTGGTTGGCAGTGTTCATCAAATGCCCCCTAATCCCCCATTGCAGCAACTGCTCTGGGGCAGCGTTTGTGACCTGGTATCTGCACTACGTCAATAAAAACAAGCCCTTATTACCAAATGGGCACTCAAGAATTTGGTATTGAGGTGACTATTCTTTGGATTTCTCAGAAATGTTAAAAATGTTATGAGTAAGTTCACCTGCTCTTACCTGTCAATCTACTAAAAGTATCTTTACATTGCATTGGTCAGATTTATGACTGCTTTGCCTAAATCTTTGTGCTGGCTATATATACTCCTTGACAGGGACTTTGTCCTCGTTGCTGTAAGGAGGATACAGTAGTATACATACCCCTTGCGCAGGGATACATGACCATTAAAATAGAGACATCACAAGAAGGTCATGCTCGTCGAGGTTTAATGAATCTTCCTTTCCCACAGCGTGTCTATATTGGTTTATGTGCACGCACATAGTGAAATAGACACTGCAAAGTAAACCACCCTTTGAATAAACTTCCTGCATAACACAAACTGCTAGTGTGCACGCATTTGCTGTGCTGGGTGATAGATGGAACCAAAGATGAAACCCTCGTTCTTGGACAAGATCACATTACAATGATATATGACTTGCAGGAAAGTGACATTTGGGTTCTGCATATTCCATTTGGTTTACTTCCTTTGTTATATAACCAATTGTAATATTTACAGGAAATGTTTTATTCTATATTTAATTTGAAAGGCATTCTTAGCCAGTGTTTTGAATGCCATCATGTTGTATTGCTGATTACGCTGAATATATGAGATAGCTGAACACTATTTATTCCTCACTGTGGCCTATGTTTGGCTGCTGCTTTTTGGATATTAAATGTCTGTGACTTGGATTTGATCCTAGAGTGATGAGAGCTATGTGGAGGTGCCTGCTGAATCTCAAGCCACCTACGAGAAAGTAAGGACTGTATTTATCTTCACGACTCTTCTTTCAGTCTCTTTGAGGTTTACTTGTTATTTTGTTCACATCTGATCGTTTTTGTTGGTACATTCTATTTTTCCTAATGCAAGTTGTTGTTAATATGTATTCACATTAAATTCGGGGGTGGCCATTTCTCATAATTACATCTTTTCTACCTGTTTGGCTGTTGTGCTTCATCAAAAATGGGTGATGGAACTTTTTTTCTTCTTTATATAAAAATTTGACCTCAACCATTTCACACCTTTAACAGAATTGTAAATGTTTTAACTGATGTTCATAGCATTCCAGACTATCCTGGCTCCTGATTGTATAACTCTAATTTCCTCTGTGGAAGATCCCAAGCATGTATGCGGAAAACCTGTAAAATTAAAAACAAAAAAACATAGTTTGTAATATTCCATAAAGTTAATGTTTCAGGTTTCTGTGTCTGTCTAAAGGCTTAGAACAAATATGGAAAATGAGAACATGGAACAAGTAGACTGGCTCTCCATGGAGCCAGTAGACTGGCTCTCCTTTTGTGTATTGGTATATTGTACTTTAATGAATTCTTCTAATTCTCAGATAAAAAGGTTTACAATATACTTAAAGCTTAATTGTGTATGGTTAAAACCACTTTCTTGTGATCTGTATCCAATAGAGGAAAAATACCCTCATTTACTGTCCCATAGACATCAATAGACATCACAAGAAGTATAGAGCTTTTCAAAACCAAGGAAATCCCTCTGTGTCCTCTTTTCATGTTCTGTTACAACTCAGATTTGAATTTTTCCTCACTTTCAGTCCTGTAACAAAGTTCTCTAGTTCAAAAGTTTATAGATTTAACATGGACAACTCCTCTCTCCAGGATGATCACATTTTATGAGTTTATTGAACTATCCAGAGTTAAAGAGGCCCACCACCACATTTTTGCATTATATGAAAAGGATGGCTATCCCTTTTATAGAATAAAAAAATGTATTTTAGGGGAGGACCCCTTCCTTTTTTTATCTTTATTGCCACTTGCAGCTTCCTGGAATACATACATATTTTGCCACCTGCAGCTTCCTGGAATACATACGTCACATATCCCAGGAGGCTGTCGACTGCTTCTTCTGCAAATGCCAGAGATTGGGCATACACAGAAGGGGCTTTCCTGGAATGTAAAAAGGTACAAATCCCACGCATAGGCAGTAAGAGGAAGGGTGGCATGGGACCCACTGGACTCTTTGCGGAGCCATCGTGAGATCATCAAAAGTGAAGAGTAAGTTTTTTGGGTTTATTTATTTATTTATTTTTTAAGACCATCTATCAACTGTTGAATGTGTGACAGGCTGGATAATATAGGTCCTTCAAAGTTATCCCAGCCCTTTAGTTTCACAAGCAGTTCATAACCATCAAACCCACACCTGATAAATTTGGACGGCCTGTGAATTTTCCCATAGGGGGGCACATGAGTCATTGCCATCCAGTTGATTGGTCACCCTGTTCTCTTTCTCCCTTTGGCAGTCTGTGCTGCTGCTCTGGCTGGAGGCAGCCTGTTGTGGGTGAAATTATCCCCCATTTGTTCTGTTTAAAAATGGTAGGTATACTTTCCCTCCTACCCCTCTGCTTTAGTGGCAGGGAATGGTAAGCAGGTACCCCGTTTTCATTGTGTGGTGAACACATATACACTACCATTGCTAGGTTTTATCTTATGAATGGAGGGCCTTCTGCACCCCATATCCACCCTTTCACCATCTAAAACCCCTTTGCCATTAATCCGAGCTAAACATAGCTGTGATTCCAGTATGCTCCATTGCCCCCCTCTGGCAGGTTTAAAAATTTTTGTTCAAACTTGGTCATAGTGCCCAAAAAGGATTGATTCCCTGAATTCCAGACCTCAAGATCCTCCAAGTGTTTGTGAAATCTGATAATTCAGGATAGTTGTCTATAGTAGTGGCCTCTTTGCATCAGGGGGAGTTTCTGCCATTTGTTAATCCAGTAATTCATAGTTGCATGTCTCGATTTGTCCACACCAGCGAAAGAATTGTAGTTGAAACAGAGTAGTTGTTTTACTGGCTAGCTTGAAAGTGTGCTCTTCATTTTGTACTATTTTAAATAAAACCTTCCCAACGTGCAACATTTCATCGCAGCTAGTTTTAAAACCTGAATGGCTGAAAGTGTTTCATTTTTTCCAAAGGCAATGTCTGGGCTTTTGGTGGGTACCTTTTGAGAAAAGGCTGCCTTCAAGTTATAAATGTCCTTTAGTTGAGAAACCCTGACAGTTTTGTGTAAGTCACAGCACATTTTTTGGAATCTTATGCAACAAAAACCTATTTCTCTAACCTAAACTAGATTTAGGTCCCTGAACATAGGTCAAGTCCTTGTTTGTCTTCTGACCTCTTGCAAATGGTGGTTGATTTGCATCTGCATGCAGGTTCTGGACCTCAAGGTTTCTGTAGTAGCGGTTTAGTATTCTCAACATCATACTGTAGTTCTTTAACTGGAGATTCCAGGTCAAGTGGGACCCATTAATGAAGTGTTACAGATTGAAATGGCAGCTGGAAGACATCATCTTTAGCAGTTACTAGTTAGCTGGTCAGCTGTTTGTTGATAATCCCTTTGTACCTTTTTATCTGTTCATTCCAATCACTGTATTGTTAGTTGCTTAGAATAAATGTACTGTACATCATTTTGATGAATTTCTAAAACAAAAAAAGTATATGTAATTTTTTATACTCTTATATACTCTTGTCAAAACCTCTTATAAACAAACATGTAGCTAGTAGTAATTGGTCACATGCATTTGGATTTGTACTGTAATGTTTAAGAGGTTTCACAGCTTATCAAAGCAAGGGGCTTTTAGTTCCAATGATTGATAAGAACCAACATTTCAATTAATTAGCAATGAATCCAGTTACTATGAAATGCATCAAGAGAGATATTGATTGTCAAAGACTTGGATGGGACCGTAAATGTTTGTGGAAACACTGTATGTTCCAATGACAAATGCTGTCCCATTTTGCTAGATAGTCTGAATCTTGTATTATTCTTCATGGTTTATGAAATGAATTGTCAAATCATTTGGTCGAAGATTTTAAAACTGCATTTTATATAGGTGAAAATTTGTGTTGAAAATCACACCCCGTTTAAGAAGCTGTTTGGATAAGCTGTGAAACATCCCACACCTTGACAGACAATGTGTTTGTTTTCTTTAACAATTTTCAGAACCATTTCATGAAGCTCTTTATTTTACTTTTTTGTATTCAACACAAATGATTGCACATTTTGTTTACTTTAAATCTCAAGGGTGCCTTTTCATGTTGTTTTTTTCTATCTTCCAGTTACCTGTAGTCATCAGGGTGCCTAGGTTTCAGTACAGTGCTGCGACATTATGTGATATACCGATGTCCTTGTTGGGCTTTGGAGATATCATTGTGCCTGGTGAGTAAGGAAATATTTCCATATGCATTTGGTCTAAGCCCTGTATGTGCGCCTCTTTGCTTTGTATTGCTATACACCTATTACACCTCTTTTCTAGGCAATATTAATGTAAAGGATACCATTAGAACTATAGACAGGCTATTTAGTATTGAAATTTCAACTTCCATGTTGTATAACTAGGCCCTTTGTCTCCACAATCACAGCAGCACCTTTTGTCTGCATGGGCTTAGTTTTCTCACCTCCAAGCCTGAAAATATTTTCATGACGTATTAGTAAATCAGCCAGATTTAATAAATTATTTGTTGCCTTCAAGGCTTTATAGGAGTTTGCAAGCCCCTACATAAAATGTGTAACAGGTTCATTTCGGTTTATAATTATTTGTCTTGTGTTTTTTAGGTCTTTTGGTTGCGTACTGCAAAAGATTTGATGTTCGAACAGCCTCTTCAAGTATTTATTATATATCCTGCACCATAGGTACGTGCTGTAGACAAAAATAGTTATTATATCCCAGAATTTATAGTTATTATATCCCAGAATGGTTGTAGACTGATGCAGAGTTCTTCAAGCAGCTGTACTGGGACCCTTAAAGTACCCATCAACTCCAGTTTAGTACTGTTAAATACAGATCCTAATAAGAATGTGTGACATCCCCTTTAAACAATCTGTTTGGAGGCTTCCAACCAGCTTCATCACTTTTTGGAATTTCTTGACGGCAGCTTATTCAGATCTATGTCCTGCACAGTGTTCATTGCTCTTGAACCGGATTGAAGCTTAGGAAGGCTTTTAGGGCTCACTCCTCTAGAAAATTAATAATAAGCTTTGAGGCGCATGCAGGGTCCAACCTACATGCTAGGTAATTTAGTTTTTTTATCAATGTGTTAAGAAATAAAACCGATCTCCTGAAAAGAAAGATGTATGTAGAAGCAAAACAGGCCACGTCCCTAAGTAACATAGAAAGAAAAAGGAACAAGAGATTTACAAAAAGTGAGACTATATTGGGGCAAGATAGTCCCACTTTTTTACCTGTCTTGTTAGATAAACAAATTTTCCCTTTTTTAGTTTTTTATCCTGACAATATAATGTCCTGGAGGTCATTGGGAGAAATTAATGAGCACAGTGGTAACACTACCTTAGTATCACAGTAGACTTTTTAGGAAGATGTCTTTTAAAGAAGCAGTGTTCAGTGACATTGAACTGTTTGGGTGTTGTTATTCTTTAGAGGGTTGCTTTAAGTTTATAATTGATATATTTTGTTAATTTACCGACTGGTTATTTTTAATTTGCAGCGTATGCTGTGGGGATGGTTTTGACATTTGTCATTCTTATGGTGATGAAGACAGGCCAGCCAGCTCTCCTGTATCTAGTTCCATGTACTCTTCTGACAAGTTCTTTTATTGCCTGGAGAAGAAGAGAAATGAAGAAATTCTGGAATGGAGGAAGTTACGAGGTATGTTGACATTTGCTCTGATATAAAACATCTACTGGAAACTTCTGATCACAGCTGTGCAAGTCTATGCTACAAGCTGTTTCATACACTAACCTGGTCTCTGTAGAATCTCTTACCATCTGTGGATCATACCTGAGAGGAATATTAAATAAAAATGTTCCCAAATCTGTGATTTAGATTCACAGACTTGTAATGAACCAGACCTTTCTCAGTTTCGTCTCTCTTGTAGCTTTAGTGGGCTTGTAAAAAATAGTTGAAGTTGGAATTTCTTGTAGTGATCTTTACTCCCAGGCATCCTTCCCTTCCCATAAACATACAAGCTTGTCATCTCTGGAAATTCCCCTTCAAAGTAGCGACATTTATATTGGCTACAGTCACACTTTCATTTAAACTGATCCTGACATGTTAACTAAACTGACTGAAAACAACAGAACAGTCTATAGAATAAAATTTTGAATAGATTGTTTTGTTATGTTTGCATACTACACAGTTGCTTGTAAATGTTGATCTGGTTGGTTAATGGAGTTTGTTGATCATTCTAACAAGCTTTCACTTGTTCAGATTGACTTTATTGCTTCTTCACTGGCTAAAACTTTACAAAATTTCCTCACTAGGGAAGGAGCAGCAATAATTTAGGAGGAGGCTAAAGGGGTCACTTGGCAATCCTGTTGATGATACGTTATCGCCAACAACAGAATCACTAGTGTGGCATGGCTCTAACTAAGCCTAGCTATGCCTAATTGTATTAGGAAAATGTTTAGCATAGGCCTAATATGACATAGATATTAGTTTTTTTTTTATTATTATTTTGATTTCAATTACGTGCAAGTAAACTATGGAAATGTAATTAGAAAGGCCAGTCATTCTCTGATGGCCTTTTATTGAGATTCTTTTTTGCAGTAACCTCCGATTTATTTATTTTTTTTGTCTTTTTGTTTTTTTTAGATAATGGAACAGACAGAAAATGCTGTTAACGAAGAACATATTACAGGTGAAGCACAAGAAGTACAATGATGTACGCTTCTATGAACTTCCTTTTTCAACGACTATTTCAGATAGGTTTAGAAATCTTGTGCTGTATTCTCCCAATTAAATTGTAATCAGAATATATTTTTAAATTTTTTTTGTGTTTGTAAATCCAGAATGGGGGGGGGGGTGGAGGGCTATGAAAGAATTTGTAATATATTTGTTTCTGGCTAACATGGTACAATAATTTTTTTTTCTGCTTTTATTGTTATATGATATATTTCTAGAACATTGTGCCTTACTTCAGACAGAAAAGGTCTTTGTGATCTTTGCACTATACCAAACGTAGTCAAAAGGGGTTCCTAAAGGGCAACTCAATACATTTGTCTAAAGATTAGGGTGACTTATTTGGAAATGGCTTACCCACTTGTTTCAGTTTTAAAAGATTTACTATTTTTTACGATTAGTGCACCAACAAAATATATATATATATTTCAGTTTGGATGGACAAAGTCACCAAAGGGTTCTTCTATCTGTTGAGATATAAGGTGTCTTAGCCATGAAATCCCATTCTTCAGAACAAGATGGTGTTTCAACCAACTAGCATCTGCCCACAACTGAAATGTAATACTTAAGTATACTCTTTTTAAACCTGTGGTATTGCACATTGTGTTTTAGTTCTCCTTCAGCAGGCAGAACTTGCCATATCCATAGAATGCTGGGCAAAATTTGTGTCAAGACAAATATGCTGAAGGAATATAGGAACAAATAAGAGCAGCTCATGATGAGGTATTAGAGGTTAGCTTAATCTTGGCCCTACCAGTGCAAAATACACAGTGGTGTTCCTGTTTATGTAAGCCATATATTGTATATGCCTGTATAGATATAGTTGTTCCAAGTTGTATTCTTCACTAACACAGATACACAGTAGTTTTTTATTTGTAATTTAAACTGCTGGTAAATACTTGTAATTCATTTAAAAGTGCATATTCTTAGAATATCTGGGACATGGAGAGCACAGCATATTTACTTTTTTGACACTAGAAACTTGTGTAATTTTCTTTGCAGGCACTTAAATGTCCAACATCACCAATGACCATCATTACCCTACAATTTATATAGCAAACATACTACCTAACACTTTATACTAGCCCTTAAAGGTAACCTTAAATCATTACCTAAGCCATCAATTTCTATGTTGACATAAAATGAAACATTAATTAGTAACCTATCCCTAAAATGTATGCCTTTTCCTCTCCCTTAACCAGTAATCTCCTGATCCCCTGGTAACTAAGCCTGAGTATAAGCTTATAGCTCACTCCCTTGGTGCCAGTAAAACTACTAACAATGAAATGATAAATTATGTTTTGAATAAGAACTTACTCTGAAGGTATCTGCACCCGGCTCGAACAGCCCCACTGGTGCTGGTAACCCAGCTCTTTATAATAAAACTTGCCTGTATTGTCCCTTACTGTTAGGAGGATGCTTTATGATACATCTAAGCATGTATTAGGCATGTAGCTGTTCTCTTTACAGGTAAGTCACATCCTATCTGCCTGCAGGTTTCATACATGCACAAAATAAGATTTAATCAGGCTTTTTTTGAGCCTAGATTTACTAGCTTGGATGTAGCTTTCAATGCCTATATTATTGCTGGAGTCGAACGTTTACAGGAAAATAGAAAGCCTATCTAGATAAATACATGCACCTATCTAGAACTGTATATAAACCATCGTCAAGCCATTTACACTATATATCCAAACTTGAAAATGTATTTATACTGTTAACATGTAGGTGCTTGCTTGAGTTCTAAGGCTGAATGCAAGCAGTATATAATGACTCTTGATTAAAAGATGAAGCTGTAAAATGTAAAGGTCTCGGTGCAGTCTGTTATTAGGTCTGCAGGAACCTATGACAGATTGGTGTGTATCACACCTTCTCCAGGGTGCTTTGTCTTGCACTCACTTTCTTACTGCACTCAGGTTTTGATACTTCAAACCAGATAGCAGGATTTAAATATTTCCACCAGCAAATTAATGTAAAGTAATGTTGTAAAAGTAATACTTGACTTGTTTTCCCTTTTAATTAAAATACTTTTTGCCAGCCTGTGAAGCAGTATGTGAATAATTGATTAGGATTTTTAATTTTTTTTAACTTTTAATACAAAAAGAAGTGATAAAGCAGAAATCAGCTCATAGTGTTATTCTGACAACAGTTCATCTGTTTTTGGTTGCTGTAGGTTTTAGCACATTGTTGCTTTTTGCAGTTATGTAGATATAGAAGTTGTACATGAGCTTTTATTTCGCACCAAATCTCTGCTGCTTGTAGTTGTAGAGCAGCCCATATGAGTTTGTATTTAGGTTAATTACATTTTATAAGCAAGGAAACCACCCTTTGTAAACCAATTTAAATGGCGGCTTATAGGGATCAACAAACATTAATAGCCCCTGACAAAACACACAGTAACGACAACATAAAGATGTAATGCAGGAGAGCAGATGCTACAAACACACCTAAAGAAGAAGTATGAATGGACCTGTGTTGGGGGGGAGGGTCATAAAACAGTAGTTTGTTACTGCTTGTTGTGGAGGTGCATTTGGACTGACCTAGAAAACCATGTAGTTTTTGTAGTATTAGTAAAATGGATGTTTCTGGTCTGTGTGTAGCCACTGCTCTTCCTTATGTCATACTGAACATGTGCTGTCTGGGAAGAAACCTTAGCATCTACTTTGTAATAGGAGGCTTTATTTTGCTGTATTGCAGAGAGTAGTTGACAACAACACAACATTGGTGAAGGTCTCAGACACAAATTGGCTGCTTTCTCCTATTTCAAAGAATAGAATTACTCACAGTATCCATATTATTTGTTAAACATGTTTGTTGATTGAAGATTCTGCTTATGGTAAAATTGTATTCTAATTTGAACTGGAGTTCTTCTTTATTTCTATTTTAACAACAGCTGTCATTGCAGCAGCTCTGTGTTCTTTTTTTGGCTTAGGTTTTATATATTAGCATATATTAGCAAGACTTCGCCCACAAAGTCCTACAGTGCAGGAGTAGTACATCAAACTCGGTGAAATGAAATTAGAATATGCTGTATGACATTAACAAAATGTGAAAAGCAATTGTAACTCTTCTGCAACTCTGTGATTTGTACGGTAGTACGAGCACAAATTTCAGTCTACACAAAACTCATTTTGTGATCCCCCTCTCTTTTTTTTTTTTTTTTTTTTAATCTTTTTGATACCAGTAAAGAATTTATTATAGCATACTTTTGATAACAAGGTTTGCATTGTTATTTCAGGATAAAAATAGTGACTTTCTAACGTTTTATGTACTAACAATCCAAACTAAAAGATAATGTTTGTAATATTTTTATTATGGAACTAAACATTTGTGATTCAATAAATATGTAATTTAATTACAAAAGTTTGGTGCTGTGTTGGTGGTTTCTTTTTTTTTTTTCTTTTGTTTCAAAGTTTTTATTAAAATTTTCAAATAAAGTAAATAATAACATAACACAACAAATTTGCATTGAATAACAGGAAGAGAGGTAAAAAAAAGGGGGGTGTAAGGGCGAATAGGGGGGTCAAAACAAAAGAAGAACGCCAACCAGTAACCAGACATGAGTAGAACAAACATATGAGATCAAACATAGTTCAACACCTCTTAGGTTAAAAAGTATAAATACAGTACATGATAAGGTAGTTTTCCAATATTGACAATAAAAAATATAATACAAATAAGTACAAATAGTACAAAAATAGTGTTATTCACAGATTTGAAACTTGTGAGGTATACAGGCATATCAAGTTTAGAGTGAGATCATAAAGGTTGGCAGGTAGAGGTATCTTTTAATTATTCACTCCCTTTGTAATTAATTAAAATTCAAATTGAAGAAAAAAAATTAAGAGAAAAATTGGGGGGGGGGTTAGGGTCAGGGTTCCCTGCTTGAATTATTTATGATAATAATCTAACCAGTTTTCCCATATATTGTGGAACTTGTTAAGATTGTTTTAAGAGTAAAGGTTAATTTGTCATTGACCATTATCCAGTTAACTTTGTTTTTGGCGAATTCAAGAGAAATATTAGAAGCTTTCCAGTAACAAGCAATGGTAATCTGGACAGCTAACAGGATATATTACATTAGTCTAGTTAACTGTTTCGGGGCTATATCCTCTAATTAGGAAAAAAGAGCACACACTATTTTTCTCGGGATGTTTACCTGGGTGACCGAGCGTATTAGGTTGAAAATGCTGATCCAAAATCTCTGAACCCTAGGACATCTCCACCAAGCATGGAGTACAGTGCAATTCTGTCATCCTCGAAAACAAAGAGGAGAGACAGCGGTATTTGACTTTATGGATCCTAACCGGGACCAGGTACCATCTACTGAAAACCTTACAATTGGCCTCTCTTATCGGTGTTCAGAGATATTTTGGAAATAGACACTAATGGATCCTGCCATTCTTGGGCACTCCACCTCAGTAAGCGTACTTTTTACAATTCACTTCTTCACTAACTTATAAGAATTGGAGATGGTTGATGCTCTTTTACAAAATCCGTATACTGTACCCACAATTAATGCACTGTACTTAGTGTTTACAGTACTAGTTTTTTCGGGCTCTATTGTCACCTGGTATCCCTGCAAGTAACAAACTTCCTGACCTAGTGCATTGCGTCCATCTAAAATTAATGGCACTGCAATACATGTTATCACTTTGTTATCTTTACAAAACCTCTGCAATGTCTTTTATTGACTATAAAAACATGAAACCTATCCAATAAACTTTTATACTTTTGAAAAAGCCTGACAAGAGCTAGAAAATATCCTTACAGTCTCCAATTAATAAAAGCAATACCTGTATCCTGACTGCTATTTTTCTGTCGGTTGTGTGCTGTGTATTTTCGTACTTTCTGCTGCTACCTCTAGGATTAACAAGGACTTGGATTAAGGAAATTTAATTATGTGTTCTGCATACTTTATTAAATGAGTGCAATGAATCTGAGACTGCAGCTCTTTGTTCACAACTAAGGTAAGAAAGGAAATAAGAGTAACCAAGCAAGGTAGGATGTATTCCAGAAGTAAATAATAAATTTTTATGTTTGAATGGAGCAATGGGTAATTTTCTCTATGAGGCAATCTATCACTTGGCGTGAGGTGAGGTGAGGTGAAGCTCTACTGACTTTACCATTCAATCATATAAAAAACAAAAAAAATGAAAAATCCTTGCACATAATGGGGTTTTATACCTCATTACTCAAAATAAAAATGTTACGGTAACTATGGAATACAGCAACTATGGAATACAACAATAAAAACTTAACAAAGGCTTAAACTTTTCCCCACTCTCTCACCACTGTTTTGCTTTGACTTCCAATGAATGTTTGCTCTTCAAAGCAAATTAACATTTGGAATGCTGGCAAGGTTTTGTTTGCAGAAAGTTGTTCATCCAGTAAATAAACACATAATGTCATGTAATTATACTAAAACACTGTTTCATTTACATTACAATAAGGCATTATGACAATTCTCAGCACCAACCCCTACCAGTTATTATACAGTAACTTTTGTTTGTATTTTGTCTCCAATTGTGCTTGTACCGGTACTTGCATTGTAAAAAACAAGTGTTGTTTATCACCAGACTCACACTTCAGATGTTGGCTGCTAAATTTAGCTAATATACTGATTAGTCTGATATCTTTTTGTAACTTCTCTGCCAATTCCCTTATCACAGAACAGGAATATAATTTCTTTTTTTTAGTGTATATTTTTATTAAAATATTTCTTTGTAGAAGAAAGACAAAGACCAATTAGAAAAGACAAGATATAAACGGCATAAACGGTATGAACACATCTTGTGAAATATACATCTAACATGGTCAGCTACAGAGTATCTGGGTATGGACTTAAACAGTGTGAAAAAAAAATCAGCCAAATCAGATAACCCCAGTTGCTTATGTCTACCCCCATAGTCACATAACTACACCCTGAGACAGAAACAGTGGGATAAAGGTCTGGATGAAAGAATAGGATAGAAAAGGGAGAGGAAAACTAAAGAAGTAGTGAAAGAGAAGTAGAAGATTAGTGTAGGAGGTGAGGAGGGAGGTGGTGAACACTACATAACAGTATTGCTATGGAGCACGCCCAGCCATACTCATAGGAATACAGGTCATTTTAACAAAACTATCAATAGTTTAAAACATTTTTTTCACACTATTTTTTTTTTTTATTTGAGACTTCAGAAAATGTAATTTATCATAGTAGCCAAACATTTTTTCCGGTGTACAGCAAAACAAAAAGTACAAAACCAGTACAAATCTGCTATCTAACGTTCAAATAAAAGGGGAATGAAAAGCATATATGTAATTATCAGAACAACATACCATGAATATAAGAGACTTCAAGGAAAAACAAAAGGGGTAGGGATGTAGGGGAAACACAGTGACAATAAGGGAGAGTGCACAAAATATCTCACCACACTCCAAATTGGTATTACTAGTAATACAAGAGAGTTAGCCAATCAGTAACTTATAGACATCTGAATATTTGAAGACATTTCCCATATGGCCCAAGTATCCATCACTTTATGAAGGGAAACAGATTCAATTCATCTTGCTTCTTCCACTATATACACCTCCTCCTTAACCAAGCAGCTACTGACGGAATCACAGTGGACTTCCACTAGATAGGTATCAAAGACTGGGCTACATTGAGCAAAGGAGTGAAGCCTTATACGCTTTCAATTATTTATCCAAAGTGTTCAGGAGGGATTCTTCAGAAAGTCTCACTATTTGAAGCCAAAAGGAGTTTACATTAGGGCAATCCCACTAACAATGGTACATAGATTTATTTGCTCAGTGTTACCTGCAGCACACCTTGGAGGCCTCAGGGTACTACTAAAGAATTCTTCAGGGTTGCATGCCAGCAAGTCTAGATCATTGATGATCTGTAAAGGTAAGTTTTACAGCCAATTCTCATTTCTGTCTAAAACACAGAACAGATATGGTCTGGGCAGTGTTAAGAATAGAATAATTCAAGGATAAAGTATGGTGAAAAGGGATGAGTAAGAATGCCTCTCTGGCGAAAATTTCCTCAAACTTTCGATGGGAAGATCGAGGAAATCATTATGATGACCATAACCTCTAGTGCCCTGGGATCGCAGTGGATTCTCAGGGCTGCAATCATTCAGCTCTGGGAATTATCCTGTTTGCTATCCCCTCTAGTGCCGGGGATCGCAGTGGAACTGCAGATGAACTCTCAATGGAGAATCTCCATTGAGAGTTCGCCTGCAGTCACAGCTGATTGGAGGCTCTCGCGTGCCTCCTCCAATCACCTTTGACCGTAAAGTTCCCACGGTCACCAGGCTGTACTTTTCAGCCCTGTGACCGTGGGAACTGAACTTCAGGTGAACTCTCAATGGAGAAACTCCATTGAGAGTTCATCTGCAGTTCCACTGCGATCCCCGGGCACTAAAGGTTAATTAACCTTTAGTGCCCTGGGATCGCAGTGGATTCTCAGGACTGCAATCGTTCATGCAGCCCTGGGAATCCTTCTGTCTGTGAACCCTGGGCACTAGAGGGTAACTAACCTATAGTGCCCTGGGATCACAGTAGATTCTCAGGGCTGCAATCATTCTTGCAGCCCTGGGAATCCTGTTTGCAATCCCCGGCACTAAAGGTAAATGGGGACAAGTCTCCCCATTCAAAACCTCTAGTGCTCTCTGATGGCTGAGGAAAGCTTGTTCCCATTTAACCTCCAGTGCCAGGAATCGCACACTGAGCTAATCAATGAATGCAGCCGGCTCTTTTTTTTTTATCGAAGCTCGATCGGCAAGTTTACACCGGCCATTTTCACTTACAATTTCGGTAAGCGAGAACGGCCAAATTTGCCACGCGATTGAGTTTTAAAAACTTGCTCGCTCATCCCTCATAGTGAATCAGGGTGCCCTATGAAAAAAACTTTCTGATGAAAGTTTTGATCTGTAGATACGACCACCAGGGTAAAAACAGTAATTCTTTTTTATTCCTTTTCATAATTTTCAAAAGTCTAATGGTGTTAAAATGAATCGGTTGACTGCAGATGTAGCACTAGAAGCACTAGCTTCTATTTTTTCTAGTATGATCATAATCATAATTGAGTTACTAATCATTTGGAGTAGAAATTGTAGCATGTCATGATCTTAGAATGTTCCAAGGTGTGCAATTAAATTGGAAGCCTAGCTGAATGACATTTAGTTTATTAAAGCTTTGTATCCAAAACAATTGCTCTGTATTTTTTAATTTGATTTTGGTTTGGGACAGGTCCTACAATTTTTCACCACCTACTATAATTCCTCCTAATGTAGACATGCAATTTCCACTGCATTTCAGGCATGCTGAGAATGTAGTCTATCTGCTAATGTTCCAACTCACAAAGTGTCACATGACCACCAAGGATTGCGACTTCACTCAACCTTGGTCCATCGGTCAAAAGCCAAGTTTAATGTAAGAGTGTTTTCTAACTTCTCTCCAGATGTGTTTTATTGTTACCTAATAACTTTGTATTTTAGTGACCCTCTAGTTATTATTCTTCAATGTTCAGGGATTTACAGTTCTCTTTGTTGTCTCTTTCTGACACTCCTGCTTTACTATTTTTAGAAGTACCCCGTGATGAAATGAGAAAGATGACTGCATAACGCAAGTTAATGCAATACACATAACTGTCACAAGGTGTTACTGAGTTACTTCGAAGTTCTATTAATAAATATGAACTCTGGGCCGATATAAAAACACACGAGAATGCAGCTATGTATTTATTTACAGTATATACTTGAATATAAACCAAGGAAAATGCTTTTACTAGAGTAAAAACCTATGGCATGAAGTGTGTCCGTCACTGCTAATATTCAAAACAGTAATTAAAGAAAATGCCAAAAAATTCAACATGAATATATTCATAGGGCTCTATTTATAAAACAGGGAATCTGATAGGGAATGTTTTCTAAACAGTTCTGTTTTATAAACAGAGCCCTTTGTGTGTTCATTTTAGCACATTTATTTACAAGGGGAGTGGGGGGGGGGGTGTAAAGATACATAGGCTCAGTTTGATTATTTTTCTTTTGATTTGGTAATGATGAGTCACTTGCTTTTAAATAATCTTCTGTGCATTATTCCTGGCAACTAATAGATGTGTTCCAGATACGGCCTAGCCAGTGGTTTGTTCTGGCCTAACGCCCCCTGGCCTTCCCTTCAGGGGGCGTTCCTGGTGGGGGGCGGAGCCATTAGGGCAGAACTCTCGATAGAGAGTCTGGCCTAGTGTGCTCCTGCCTACCAGTGAAATGGCCTAGTGGCCAAAAAAGTTTGCTGACTTCTGGTGTATAAAAAACTTTTGTCTCATATCTCCAAGCGCCAGCATTTGTTACACACTTTACATAAGGAAACAGCACCATCTACTGGTGTGACCCACCTATAAACCAATATACTTTTTCTTACGGCATTGTAAGTAAAAATATCTTGATTTGTTACTTCATTATAGATGGTAACATGTCATTAAATGTATTTTAGTAAGTAAGGTAAGTAACTCACACCGTCCCTGCAGAGAAGAGACAAGACTGCGTAAAGGAGAAGCAGCACAACTTTTTCTTATTTTTTTAGAGTAGAAGTAGATAGTGGAGTTATAGCAGAAGTTCTTTTCCAGTTTGGTCTGGTAAAAAGGTTGTTCCCAGGACAGGAAATGGAGAAAATAGAATACAGAGAAATGCAACTTTTTTTTTGTTGTTGTTGGTAAGTAAGGGAATACCAAACTTTTAGCTTTTTATTGCTTTTTCCTACTGCAGATTTTACCCTACTTTGTGTCTATTAAAAGGTGAAGGTGGTTGCAAGTGAATGTAAAAACATTTGGGTACAGATACAGTTTAAATATCACTTTTGGATAAATTGTCTCATATAATGCATTTTGCTTATTATGACCTGTGCAGCTGCACATTCCCTCCTTTAGACTTCCTTTATAGGCTTTCCTTTTTTTTTTGTTTTTTGGGGGGGGAAATTTGATTTTCCAACTACTGGAAATTCCTCACTTTCATGTTTAATATTCATCCTTTACATCCTGCTGGAATTCATTGTCCCTGAAAAAGGGTCATAGAGCCACAAGTCAAAAGGTTGTAATGGAGCGCATCCTAAAAAAACATGCAACTCCATAATTGCCATTAGGAGTAATCACTTTCCCATTGGCTCAAGTGTACTTTTTGTCTGATACAGGAAGGAACAATCATTATACTTCCCTAAACTTCATCTGGAAAGGAACAAATGGTTAGTATACACATGTGAAAGTGACATACTGTTTGGATGATGAAAAACCGCTTCCACTGGTGAATGTAATGACAGGGCTTGGCATTATTCATACTAATTCATAACTTTATTACACATAAGACTTTATCACAGTTTATTAGAGGAGCTGCTAGATTTGTTATAGTATTAGAGTATTACCAAAACTTGCTTGCATGTCAAACAAAAAGCAAAATTAAAGAAATAAGATCATGAAGTTATGATTCCTATATTTGTAATCACTTAGGAATATATATGACATATTACAAGATTATATAGAATACAAAACAGACAATCAGAATCAGAATTCCCTTTGCATCAGTTTATGGAAACTGGAATATTGTAAAACAGTTGCTGATGTTATGGTATGGATAGAATTACAGAATATTACTATGTGCATTTACTATATACCCTTCTATATAAAAGCCATGGTGATGGAGGTCACTGCAGCCATAATCCCTGTGACCACACATTCAAAAACCAATTCCCAAACATGTACCCCTCCATTTTTTTATTATTTATGAATATGTCATATTCATAAAAAAAGTTGTTCTCTGGACAATCAGCTTCTAAAAGTGAAAAGCAGCTATCTCCAACGATCAAACTCTTTAATAATCACTGATTAACCACTATTGAAAGAGGAAATGCGTCGGCATAGATTTAAATAACTGATGCCTATTCCTACTATAAGGAAAGCTGCAAAAGTAGCAAATGGGGTATTTGGAAATACATCCCTATGGCACTCTCCACTTTCAAAGCTGGGAAAAAAAACATTCAAAGTGGCAATAATATATCAGGGTCAGGCTGATAACCACTTTATAAATACGATGAATTGCAAAGCATATGTTAAAAGTGACATTAATTATAGGTGTTAAAAATGTTGAAAAACGGTTCTTTAAAATATTCCTTTTAGCCGATCTCCACTATAAAAAGGGCAAATAGAAAAATGATGTTTGTGCATAAATACTGACATTTTTCTGGCAAACAGCCTGTTCCCCCTTTATAAATGGGCATGTGCACATCCATGTGATTATAGTCCTTTATGTTTGTAAAACCACTGCATAGTCTCTATACCAGACTTTCTCAAACTTTTTAACATGGAGGAACCCTAAAATATAACTTTAAGGTCTTAGAGAACCCCTACTATAATTACTATATTCACAGCTCACAGTATAGTAGTAGTCACCCTTACACATAGCCAAAATGAATATTGAGAGGCACAGATTACTCATTGTTTAAGAAACCCCTGGTAACCTTGGAAGGAAGCCTAGGGATCCACAGAAAGACTGCTGTACACAAAACATATGTATTTTTACCACAAGGATCTTTGTCAAATGCCCTCTATACGACATTCCAGCTATGGCCACGTGGTAATTCTACAGCAGACTGTACAAGTGGTCTGTGTATTGAAAGAGCAACAGGAGATATAGGAACAGTGCGTTGTCACTCTATAATAAAAAGTGTCTGAACAATGACCTTTATTGCATGATCATCAGATAATATTTTAATAAAAGCCACATATTTAAAAAAAACAAAAAAAAAAACACAAAAAGGTAGTCCCCGGGTTACATACGAGATAGGGACTGTAGGTTTGAATTTATATGTAAGTCAGAACAGGCACATTATTTTAATAAATGCAATTTGGACAGATGTTTGTCTCAACATAATATTAGGAAATATATATATATAAAATCCTCACTGTAAGTTAATCATAAACAAACTAAAAAAAAAATGTTATGGAGACTAGACATCCATTACCTTCTGGAGTAAGCTGTGCTTTGATATGCAAAGAAACAACGTCAAAGTTTGTCTTGGTCATTAGAGAGTTACAGGAGGCTGCAGAATAAGCTCACCGCCCTGAGATCACCCACAACCTCAGCTGTGTTTAGCAATAGATTTCTTCTGCAAGTCATGCAGATGGCTCCTCCCCCTTGAAGCTTCTGTTCTGCACACAGCGAGCAGGGAAGCCCCGCTTGTATCTAGGAGGTGTCTGTATGTCAGAAGTCCTTAACCCGGGGCTTACCTGTAATTTGTTCAATTGTTAAAGGGAGTGCTCCTATTTGCTGTGCCACTCCCCTTATTAACATCAAATTTCCAAAGCAAAGAGGGGTTTTATTGTTACTATTAGCTTTTCTTTCACACATATTTAAAACATTACCATTAAAATTTAGTCACAATTTTCTATTAAAAACATCAGTATCATCTGTAAATGTTATGTTCATACATCAAAGTACTTCTGTTGTTAACATTGTATTATATCAATCTTCTTTCATCATATAAAGCTTTGTTCTTGACGCGTTTCCCCTATTAAAGCTTCATCGAGATTTGTTCAAGAACAAATTTCAAAACCTTGATTCTAGATACAAACATTTTCATTTTTCTACATATATTCAGTTATTATTCCATATTATCTTGTTCACAATAAAAAAATACTTTGATGTATGAAGATAACATTTATAGATGATACTGTTGTTTTTATTGAGAAATTGTGAATACATTTTAATGGTAATTTTTAAAATATGTGGGAAAAGAAAAGTTAAAAGTACCTACAAAACCCCTTATGCATGTTGCAACACTTTGGGAACTAAACCAGCTTTTGCTAAACTAGTCAGCCTAAGTCAGAGAGCTTTTATACACTTTTAATGCCTTAAAACTGTGTTTTTCAACCAGGGTTGCAGAGGTTGTTGGGTATTCATGAACAATTTGTGCCTTTCATGTCAGTTTAACTGACACCCCTGGCTATCTGTAATGTGACATTCTTCCATAGCAAGTGATGTAAGAAGCATTCTTCTCACTGAACTAATGAAACTAATATAGTAATTATATTCCCTAAAGACCTGAGAACTATTTTAAGGGTTCCCCATGGTAAAAGGTTAAAATGATATATGCTCCTTTTTTATTATTTTTTGTTTGTGTATTATTACAAAATATTTGTTTTCAGTTTGTTTTGTCACAATAATGATATAAATACCCAATCTTGTGCAAAGTCATATAAAGATAATAGAATTTTTGCATGTTTGGATGGTTGAAGAATCCTGTTTTAAATATTGATTAAATGTGTGATTTGCTGACAAATAAAATGATATGTTGTCAATTGATAAACCAAAAAAATAAATAACATGGCGCAAACACACAACATTTCCCCTTACATCACCTTTGTCAAAGTCACAAGTACCCTCTAGATGTACAGCCTAATAAAATATGATATCCGCTGCTCAGAAAGACATGGAAAATATATTTATGTTTCATATGGCTATAAAAGCGCTCGCCCTTTGTTCTCCTATAAAACGATGATTACAACATATATTCCGAAGTCCCTTTCCTGTGCATGTGATATAATTAGCTCTGATAATAGGAAATGTCTAGTTTGCCTTGATACTGATATATTTCAGTCCATTGATAGTTTTACTCATGCAGACATAGAAGACAAACAGGTAAAGAATTCCGGATCCCAGAGGTGCCCGCTAGGGAAGATCACATTCCAGGCAGGGAGAACCATTTACATTTTCTTTATACAAAAGAGGGAAAATGATAGTTGTGCTTTACTGAGTCACTTTATTCTAAAGCAGACACATCTAAAGTTTTTTCTCAGGACAGGTTCAGACCCGCGGTGGGAACAAGCATTCCATTGGGTTATCCTTACAGCAGTGCTGATTCCTAAAGGCAGCGAACTGCAGTGACCGATATTATACTACACACTGCTGCCCCCATTCATTTTCTATTGGGCTGCTGCAAGTGGTTCAGTAGTATGAGGAAGTGCTAACCATATCCCAGCTTTACCGCCAGTCTGAGCTTATCTTCTCTTCCCCAGTGATTAAACTGCAACATTGTGACCCGTATCACAAAATGATCAACACCACATAGGCACAAGAATTTTTTTTATAATTGTGTCCTCTTTGAGCCAACCAGATAAAGGGGAAACAAGTGGAGGATATAGCCAGCCCCTGTGCAGAACTGACTTGGGGCCAAACTGACTTGGCTCATGGGGCCCCTTGTGGCTGTTGAGGGTACGGGCCTCTTTGCACCTCCCTCTGTCTACACCTGGCAACCCAGATGGCAATAAAAACCTTACAGAAGTACTGATCCTTTCCTGCCCTATCCCATGGTAAGGCCTTAAAACTCATTATGAGGAAATAAGAGCACTGCCATGGCTGATCCCCTTCTATAAATGCTGGTTGACTCTATGCCTTGCTTGGTATGTACATTAGGCAGGTCCTAAACAATCCCCCCATCCACAGATACATACTGCTTCTCTTACACTAAGCGCTGGCCTGGTTTGTACATTACAGCCCCAGAGTCAGATCTGCTCCCAGCCGGGAGTCCTGCAGGGTACACCTCTATAATGAAGGTGTGTTTTTTTGTTCATTTTACAAGTATAGATTGCCTGGCATGATAGGGTGCGCACTCTGGCTTTTGCAGCAGTAAGTCCATGTTTTGACTCTCATTCAGGACAGCTAGTAATAGGACTATGGACTTTGTACAGCGCTCCAGAGTATGTTGGCTCTATATAATTACAAGTTAATATTATTATATTCAACCTATGTGATGGATAGATAGCAATCCTGCCATGCCGGCCATTGGTGGCGTTTTTAGTGCTTAGGAGCACATTTCTGCAGCTTTACTGGCTGTAGTGTTTCATGGTCGCCACTGAAGCGATATTACATTACACATTATTACATAATATTTATATAGCGCCAACATGTTATGCAGCGCTGTAAAAAGTCCAAAGTCGTGTCACTAGCTGTCCCTCAGAGGGGCTCACAATACAATGCCCCTACCATAGTCATATGTCATTATTACAGTCTAAGGTTCATTTGGGAGGGAAGCCAATCAACCTAACTGTATGTTTTTGGAATGTGGGAGGAAACCCACGCAAACACAGGCAGAACATGTAAACTCCATGCAGATAGTGTCCCGGCCAATATTATTATTAATCTTAACTGCAGCGCTTTACATTAAATATATCATACCTTTCACGTAATAGCGAAAGGTTTGCTAAAAAAAAAATAAAGTAAATTGTATTATTATATTATTCTGTTTTATCTTTTTTTAAAACTTTAATGTGTAATTTAATTTTTTTTTTTAGCCTTGCTGGGCTATCCCTCTGCAGCCAACTGATCTTCGCTCCATGTTGTTCAGGTAGATCTCCATGCTCACCCATGCCCTGCACCTTCTGCACAGACCGATAAGAACGCCCACACATTGATCTCCAACACCATGCAGAACAGACCCCGCCCCATGTGACATCGCCACGCCCCTTCTGCATTCCACAGCGCTCGCGCCTCCTCTTCTCCAATTCTCCGAGTGCATCTGGCCACGCCGCGCGCTCCTAGGACGGCTGACGTCACGCAGGCACGTGACAGGTAGCAGAGAGCTGGCAGTCCTCCTCCGTCAGTCCGGAGTGGTGGCTCCATTATGAAAGACTTATCCTCCGCTGGGTCCGGAGCGGAGACGGCTGCTGGGTGCTCGCTACAACCGGCCAAGGGAGCCTTCCCCTCACGAGACATTCCCAATAGATGGCTGAAAGCCCCGGAGGAGAGCTGCCTGTGTCTGCGCGGTGAAGAGAATGGTGAGGAGGCTGAGAAGCCAGGCCTCGGGCAGCCAGACCACTGCGTGCTGTGTACCGGGCACTGTGCCGGGAGGGGGCGGGGACAGACCTGTGACATGGGCTGTGTATTGGGGGGCACCCCCAGGGAAGAAAGGGGGGGTCGGTGACAACCTTTCAAGTAGCGGTAATGGAGCAAGAGCCCAGCCTGCACTGCACCACTGACAGACATTTCTTTTGTGCTGGCTGCATGACATACACATATATTTATTATTATTATCATTATTAAACAGGATTTATGTTGCGCCAACACATTACACAGCGCTGTACATTACATAGGGGTTGCAAATGACAGATACAGAGTGACACAGGAGGAGTGGAGGACCCTGCCTGAAGAGCTTACAATCTGAGTATATACATTTACACACACAAATATATATATATATATATCACACACACATGGGCCAGGTCTGCTGTCACACATGTGCACAGAGGGAGGGGAATGTCATGTCCTACACACATTACTGTACAGGACAATGTGCTACTTCTGAGTCTGCTGCTTGCTGGAAATTAGTAGTCAGTGTCTGCAGCCTGGATGATCAGCAGTCTGATGGAGGAAACAATGTAACCTTCATAGAGATTCACTTCCTCCCTATAACGTGTGTAATCAGCCACATGTCACCCATGTACCTCTAGGCCCATCTGTGTATTGGTGATAATGGCTCCTGAAGTTCGGAGGTTATAGCTGCGGTTTGTAGCATCTTTATGATATTTAAAGAGGTACTAAACTGAAAAGTGCTTAACGCACAAAAAAATCCACCTTCCAACTATGTAAGTTGGAAAAAGAACTTGCCAATCTCACTGTGCATGCGTTAAATCGGCAAAGTTTTATCTTTTCACAAAAAGGCTCGAGATACTCGGGCATGTGCAGAAGGAGCACACAAGAGCCTCCTGGGATGCGTGACGTAGGTATCCCGGCAGGCTCTGCACTCCCATTCATTGGCGATGGAGAATTAGGGGGTCATTGCTTTTTTTTTTTTTTTTTTTTTTTTTTTTTAAATAAGGGTGTTGCACTTAAAAAAACCTAAACAAACAGAATTTTTACTTTACATTAAAGGGTTGTTTACCCTTTAATTTTAAGTGAAATTTCTGAGTTTAGGTACGCTTTAATGTACAGTGCTGTGTTATATGTTGGTATAAATATGGGAGCGTGACCAGGGGCCTATGTGACTGTACCTGATGTTTAAATAGAAGTGCTTTGGCCCCTAAATTTCAGTGGACATTGATTTCTTGCTTTTTATTTTTTATAATACACATCTGCTCATTCTGCAGAAGTGGAAGAATCTTGAAATATATTGAAGATTTGAAAAAAGGTATAACCAGTTTGGTTTTACAGGTGTAGTGTTCTTCCCAGCCCCTTTTAGCCGGGCGCACCACCTGGCACATTTCAGTATCCACCTGGATGTTTTTGAGTGGTTACTGAATAGTTGAGTCACATTACTGGGTAACCACACGCCTAAAAGTTCTTCCCACCCGGCTTAAAAACATTTCTGGGTTAAACACTGAGGTGAATGCTGCAGAGAAGGAGACGGACATGATTACATGATCACTATTCTGGGCAGTAATCAGGACTGCCCAGCGCCAGATGAATTTGCTGTAAAAGAAGGACCTCGTTGTCACATGATCATCAAGAGGATGGCCTGATTTTAGAAATATATTGAGAAATGTATTCAAAATATAAAGACTGGTGGAGAAGGGGAACCCCTAAAATTGGTCTTATTTTGGGTAGTGTTTTCAGATATTGTGGTAAATCTCGTCAGTCTGGTAACAAACACTTTCTCAAAAGTGGGGTAGAGTTGGAACTTTGGTATTGCTACTTTTGCGTTTGTGTATTTATATATTTGTGTCCAAGGAACAGGAAGTGTTGGGGTTAACAAAATAATTAAGACATTTTAACCATTCTTTCCAAAACTCTAGATTAGTCAGGGCTTACGTTACCGCAATATACAGATATTTGTGAAACATTATTCACCTTCAGTGGCGTGCTAACATAGCAATAACCTTCTACTGTGGATTGTGTTGGGGGACTGGGGGGATCTATTTTTTCTTGCATTTTTGGTGTATTGGCAGCCTATTCAAATAAATAGACTCCTATTACAATGTACAATGTGTCACAATGGCAAGGTATGAAGAGTCCCCAAGGGTTTAATGTGACATCAATGGAGGGATCTGTCACTAATGACAATTAATCCTTCTGGTTTTTATTATCTGCCAAAAGGGTGTTAAAATGCTTCTTTGTATTTTGCTAATTGACTTTTATATTGTGTAATTGTAATTATATTAAAATTGAATGTAATGATATAGGAGGGGTCATTTGAGTACTTATTGTATTTCTGTTGGCTTAAATGTATTACAAAGTAATACGTTTGTATTTTTTTTTATAATAATGTAGCAAAGTGTAGCATTGGCAGAGTATAAATGTGTCTGTAAAATGCAGAGGATACCTAGGAGCCAGTCCATTGTTCTGTGACATCAGGTTGCTGGCTATGACTCATATCTGAGTGAGCCATCATTATTATTATTATTAAACAGGATTTATATAGTGCCAACATATTACGTACGCAGTGCTGTACATTAAATATCTAATAGAATACTTTTACTTCTTGTAATAAGGGGGGGTCACAGACTGTATTGGGCTGGATATGACAAGCTACCCCTCTGCAGGTCACATGGAGCTTGTGAAGAAACATGGAGTCAGCAGGAGGGAGAAAGTAGTCATTTCTGTAAAGGCTGCAGTATGTTTCTGTAAATACATTTTATACAAACATTTTGCATTTTCATAGCTGTACTATTGGGATTCTACATTAAATGATAATTCCACTTTAACTGGCCATCAAATTGCTGTATTCTGCTGGAAATGTTCGTATGATATGTCCTTATGGGTACCTGTTGTTTGCTGGTTAACCCCCACTCACCCAGCTACCATGATTACTAAATCTGGTCCATGTCTATTTGTCCTGACCATTGGAATCCTAATATAAGCCTTCAGAACTATCAATCTAAAACAGTATTTATATAGTTCCAACATTTTACACTGCTCTGTACATTAAGGGGTTGCAAATGACAGATAGAAATAGATAGAAACAATGACCCAGGGAAAGGAGACAAAAAAACTTACAATCTAAGAGGAGGGGGAATTACGAACACATTTTCATATTGTGAGCTGTGGCTTACTGCTCTGTAATTCCATGTTTGTTTTTAACACCGAAAACCTGCAATGAGAGAAACTTCTAGGCTGTCATTTCTGACCTTTCTTCTTCTGGCTGTCATGCTGTCCCTCTTCATTTCTTAGAGCTATAAACTTAGTTGCAGAGTCGAGCTGTATACAGATGCTGGATATCTATCGCCTGAGATGAACACTTCGCTTTCAGCAAAAATCATGTGTACAGCTGTCCCCAATGTTATCAATCCCATCGAATAGTAAAACAATTGATGGTACAATGTCTCCAAAAGGGGAGGACGCAGCAGGTTCCTCCTCAGAGATCAGCATTGTTTGTACATCTTATTTATTTCTACTGTCGCTGGAAATGTTCATTGATAATTTTGCAGTGATTATTATTGCATGTCTGTACACAGCTGTAGAGCATGTATGCAGGCAATGACTTGATCTTCCTTTTTTATCCTACAGATGCTTTTGTTGTGTTTCCTGATCATTGAAATAATGTTTGCTTTAGGTGTGAGAAGTTAACTTCCTTTGTGTAAGCCCAGTGATTGCTTTCCTCTGTTGAGGTCCTGTAAGGCTCATAACTGACATGACCTCTTGAGCCTTTAAACGAGAGAGGGATTTAAAGGAATGTGCATCATAAATGAAAGCTAGGTAACCTCATATTATGGTTTATATTAGGATGAAAGCAGGGTGATGTGGGCAGTTGGAGAGGTGGGTTGCTGAGGGTGATAGGGGAAAGGTATGCATTGAGAGGTGAGAGAAGAGGGTACAGTGTGGTGAGGGAAAGGGGTGGCTGTGGGTCCCAAACACTGTGGGCAAAGTGGATGGAGAAGTATTGAGGGTGCAGGCTGTTTTGGGTTAAAGTGTTAATAGAGGAAAAGGGTCTTGGGAAGGAAAAAGGCTCTGGAATTTGGTAATAGCTGGGAACGGAAAAAGATCAGTGGAAGTTTTAGGGGGGATGATGGGCATTCGAAGTATTTTTTTATGTATTTTTTTTTTGTACATTAAAGCAGAAGTAGTACTAGAGTTAAATCCATCAATGGCAAAACTAAATTTTTCCCTAATGGGAAAATGAAAGTGTACTGTGAAAACAAAACTCTCACTTTAACTTTTTTTTGTTAAGGATTAAGAGGTGGAACCTAACAAAGGGTTATTATCATCATTCAGATGTGCAGTTCTAACCCTCCTCCTGTCCAAAACTAAAAAGTTTTAGCTGGAGTGTGGCTTTAGGGCTTTACTTCCAGACACTACTTTTCCCATATGCTCTCCAAAAAGGGGGAATTAGTAGGAAACCTCCTTGACGCTAGTATACTGAGAGGGTGGCTGGTCCCCTTCAAAAAACATCAGGGGTCTGAACAGACAACCAATGTTTTCCCCATTATCGGGCATCCTAGTGAGCAAACCACATGTAATTTCCTAAAACTGAGCATTGCCAGGTTTAAAGATCGAGGAGAATGTCTTTGGCTAACCAGAACAATGGCTTCACATCAAGTCTGTCCCTCTCTTAGCCAGCCAGTAATGTCCAGTACTCATGTCAGCAAAACCTAAAATCAAGGCAAATTCCTAAAGCAATCATATTGATTATTGTAAACTGTAGGTAATCACCCTGGGACTAAACTTTACAAATTTAAAAAATCCATTGTTTAGCTATACATTGATCTCCGTATTCAGGACCTCACATGCCTTTTAGCTTCTGATTACAAGATTAAGGAGGTCAGACAGCTCACCACATACTTCCTTTGACTACAATTCCTGCCCCTCCTCATCAAGACGTATGGTTTCATTGTATTGAAGGCACTCTGGGAAATGTAGCCAGCAGTGTATTGTTCTACCTACTTTGGGTGCACATGATCACAACTAATTCACCCTCCTACCAACTCAATTGAAAGATGAGAGGCAGTGAACAAACACATTCGGGAAATGGCACAGGTATTTTGTGCACCACTTGGTATCTGTACACTGTTTGTATTATCTTATCAACCATATTGCTATTTTGCTTGTATGGTTTTAGCTTTGGTGTTGGCCCTTAACTCTGTAGGTCATGTGTGTACATGTATGGGATTATTGTGTTTACCTTGTATACAGAATGGTCAACAAAACATTTGTTCAAATACGTTCAATGCCAAGTTTGCAGTGGACCTGAATTATGTACAGTAAGTCACTGCAATTGACAGAATAAACAGAGATCATCAGTCTCAGCAGCTCATGTAACCATTTGAAGATGAAAGCTTTTGGGGAATTCCTAAGTATTTTAGCCCTTGGGGCTTCCCATTCGCCTGAAATGTTTAATTACAAAATTAAAATATTAATATGTTTGTAGTTGCATTCATGTGACTCTCTTGCGCTCCAAAAGCTAGTGTATTTCATCTTATTTTTTGTATGTTGGTGTGAATGTAGAACAAGCTAGGTATGTGTTGAACATGCTTCAGCTTGTCCAATGTAAAGTGGCTTAGATGTTTTAAAATCAGCTGTTTTGTGCAGAGTGGGGTTGGAGTGCATTTAAACCCTCTGATACTCACCTTTCCCTGTTCTTATGCATGGTGCCGCCATTTCTTTTCTTCTTCTCTTCTTTCTTGTGATCTTTGGCTATCTTGATATTCTGGGATTTATTGCCGGCAGTCGCAGCGGAAGCCTGGATGTGCCGGGTATCCTGGTGACCAACGCTGAGCTGTACATGTGCCGTGATGTTTAACAGATCAGGCAGGTAAGAAGACTTATTGCAAAAGGGACATCGCCTTTATCTTTCTGCAATAAAGCCCTGCCTGGTCACAAGGGACTAGTTCCATTTTAGGGATGAAAAGTTGGGATACAGTTGTCTAAAGCTTGTATGAGTTCATAAGCAAGCATGCTTCAAGACTACATGAACTCAAACTTTAACAAATTATTAGTATTTCAAAAGTTATTTACATTGCAGGTTTCATACTTGGTGGTCTTCCCATCAAGGCGCTAGTTTAGATCCTTGCAGTTAAAGAATGACATTTCTCTGTTCTTGTCTTCAAATTGTGCTATCCCTTTGTAACTGTTGTATAGCTTTAGTGTCCTTTTCAACGTTCCTTACACAGGCGTGTCCCATTGTTGCCATCAGTAACAATGACAAAAGCCTTGAAGCTATAGCTGGGATGTGCGCATATAGACATGCTGTGACTGCAGGAGATCAGCTGTACTGATGGCCAACCTAGGTGTCATCTAATTTAAAGTGACCCAGTCATAAAGAAAATAAATATTATTTTTAGTACACAGTATTTATAAAGCTCTGACATATTACGCAGCACTTTACTAAGTCCATATTCATGTCACTAACTGTCCCTCAAAGGACTTCCAACGGTCCCTCTAATGTCCATACCATAGTCATGTCTTTAATACAGTCTAGGGTCAATTTTGGGGGGAAGCCAATTACCTAACTGCATGGTTTTGTAATGTGTGAAGAAACCAGAATACCTGGAGGAAACCCACACAAACACAGGGAGAACCTGCAAACTCCATGCAGATATTGCCCTGGCTGAGCTTTGAACCTGGGACCTAGTGCTGCAAAGGCCAGAGTGCTAACCTCTCAGGCACCGTGCTGCCCAGTCTTCCTTCCTAAAATGCTTGTTGTCCCAATTCGAGCAATGCCAATATTTTTGAGTCACAGACTCGGAAGATGCATGCTGTAAAAGTGTCAGAAAAATCTCTCATCTTTTTTTCTTGTTCCGGGTCAGTGACTCAGAACCCAATTAACTCCAACCCTCAGCATGAGTCAGGCAACTAGCATTTACGGAAGTCAAGGCCAACAGTGGCTGCTTCTATAATTCTCTCATTATGGGCTCCCTTTAATGACGGTCATCTCTATAGCAATGCAATGAGTTCATCGTTCTGCAGATACGATTACTGCCAACAAGTAGTTACTTAAGTCTCTTGGAAGTAAAGTCTTAATCGGCTTCACAGCCCTGGCCGTATTGTGAGATTCCCTTCAGTAATAGTGTTTATTGTTGGTGTTTTCATGGTAGATATAGAAAAGATTGTATGGTAAACATTTTGAACTAAACCCCAGATAAATATATAAAAAGTAAAAATGTATTTCTGAACACAGAAAACATCAAAGGTATGTTTACATTGTGTGGAATGCAGAAGGGCACCCAGCACAGTATGTTTTCTGCATTGTGGCTGGAAATCAACCCATGGCTGAAAAGGTTAGCTGTAGAAAACAGCAGGCATCTGAAGCCTGAACTATGTATAAGTCTTTGTAGCACAGCGCCTCAACACAAGTGTGTGAAATTAGATATTTAGTTCTTCGCACACAAGGAACTGAGTTCTGCACACAAATCACAGAATAGTAGACTTTTTTGCGGGAAATTGCACAGAGGGAGAATGTTTCCACCCCTGACAACCATCAGTCAAACAGAAAGCTCCCCATTGTGTACCTAGCCTACCTTTGTAAACGAGGAGTCCTCTATTAAAGTGTACAGTGTTGCCATTAGCTGAAGTCTGTTGGGGCGGGAATGCTCCATTCAGTGTTACTACCCACAGGGATTGGTGATGAGTCGGGCAGTGGGATGCTCCTACACTAAACTGGTATCTGCTGAACTAAGCCTAAGAAAAATGAATTATGAGCAGGTAGGCTATTTATTGTTGAACAGAAAGGTGACGTCCCTTCTGCAATAAAATAAACTTGCCTGCCTGTTACCTATTTTTTTTTAATGTAAAAGGAGCTGCGTGGCAGTGACATCATTCCAACCTGGCAAATCGAGATGACCAAAGACAACCTGATAAAGGACTCGATGAAGGTGTCTGCAACCATGATAAGCAACTTCACATGTATATATTTTATTTAACAAAATAAAAATTAATGGCACTATCTCTGCTGTAGTAAATGGGAGAAGATACTTATGCATTACAAATGGAAAAGTTAGTTTACTCTGAAATTTTTCTGGCAGGTATGCTTATTACAGAGGAGACTTTTTATGTGCATATTTCCAAAGGTTACACCATCCCAAGTGACCAGTAAAGATTGAAGGTGTGCCATTGTGGCATGAACCAACCATCACAATGTGGACTTTAGTTCTTCAAGTTGTATTCTTTCTTTCTCAGGTCACCATTAGAGACTCTTTTTGGCATGGAGTTCAGGCAGTTAGGACAGACTGATGCCGATTTACTAAAGGCTGTATGAATTTTTACAAAATAAATTGTGTAAATATTCTAGTTCAAACTCTGCCAAACTTCTGTTCAAAGTTACTGCTTTTCTCTTTTCTCTTGTTTTAGTGAAATTTTTTAAGAGTTGGTTTGAAAGGTTTAAGGCATGTCACTGTGCCTTCAGGTCAAATTCCTAATTTGACAACGAGAAAGGACATGTACTCATAACATATGGGAGTGTTGGATTTTTTATTTTTTATTTTGGAAGGTTGTGTTAAATATGCAAACTTTTTTAGCTCTTTACTTGGTAACATGCTGCTTTGGCTAGAGGGTATTCAATGATTAATGATTTCCAAGTTGTAATATTCTACATTTTAATATTTTCTTTTTTTCACAATGTGCTTCATTCAGATGTATTATCTGCAATAGCATATAATGTTATTGTGTTGCCAAGAATTGTTGGAACTGTAATAGGAATCCATAAATAAATTTACTGGTTAGAGGCACCTTCATCTGCTTTATTTGGGAACAATATTGGTGCTTTCAAATATGAGGGAGCGACTTTCTCTTGTGTGACAGTATTTGGGTTTAGCAGCCATTCTCAAAGTCTTCTCTCTGCCACACTGCCAAGGGAGTAACTTTAACACAACTTTTAGCGACTGATGCTAGGAAGTTTACTTCCAGCTAGGTAAGATCAATGAACGCTGACCATGTGTCTTTTGTAAAGGCATTGCCACTGAAATGACAATACTTAAGTTTTTATCTGACTCAGAAGAGATATACATATCAGGAGTTCAACATGTTTTGCTGCACATATGTTCCATGATAGCGATTTAGGATGTTTTGTAGCCAGAAACATCCAGACAAATAGCATTTTAAAAAGGCCAGTGGTAGCTGCCCACAATTTTGTTTCCTTATTAGCACAGTACTAGTTTCCTTATTAGCACAGAGGGTCATTCCAAGTGGTATAGCTACTTATATCTCTATCATGTACACAGCACTTGAGAAGTCAAATATGAGGTCAGCATTGCTTTATGATAAAAATGGCAACACACTGAGTTGTACAGTCACATCTTTATTACCTAATTGAGTTTGCTCTTGGAGATGTGAGCTTAAAGCGTTCAGATGCTACTTGCAGCAAGTACCATCTAGTAAAAGTTAACTTAGTTCTTTGGGAGTTGCACTGTTTTTGCTGGAAGATCTATGGCTTGGCATAAAAAAATGTTGCCATTTGAAAGCCTACAAAACAAAAATAAAATTACCAAAACAATTCTTGATTCATAATAAAATATTACACAGCCACATTGAGGGTGACCAACAAATTCATCACAGATAACTTTTTTAGCACATCTTGGATTGAAAAAAAAAAAAAAAAAGTTAAAGGGCATTGTAACTGGTATTATAATGGAAGCAAAAGTCTGTTGCAAGTGGTTTTAGGAAATGTTCAAAGAAAAGATTATTTGCATACTTCAGGGTCAGTGGCTTAAAGTATTAAACAAGAGGGGTCCACATGACAGGCAAGTAAATAGCATTTTTATGTCGACCTCCCGTCGGGCCCTTTGGTGGCCAGCAATAGACTTTAGTATAAACAGTGAGTAATTTTAGTCTTTTTATATATAAGAACATTGACTTATTTTAAATTAGTTTGATTTAGCAGGGAAGGAATACAAACAATTTCAACTTTTAATCTACGGTCTCTTGTCACAAGTGTAGAAACTAAGGCTGAATCTTCAGTCACACACAGTGCTTAACCCAGAATTTTTTTTTAAGCAGGGTGAGAATAAATTTTAGGTAAGTGGTAGCCCCTGTATTGTGACCCAACTCATCAGTAACTACCTAGCTTAAAGGGACTGGGAAGAACACACAATATCCAAAACATTTTCAACTTTGCTCTTGTATTCTTGTTGGAGAGCTTTTTCCTTTTCCAGACATTCATTTCACATATGCATTGCAAGGTTTAGGACATTTACTCTTTAAAATTCTTGTACAGCCAGAACCAGACTTAAGCTGGGACTATGGCCCATTTGGACTTGTATTTGAAAACCCAATGGTTAGCCAGAACTGAATGCCCATAAATGTGTCGGGAATCCGTTTATAGTGCCAGCAGCAGTGCTTGACAAACACCTTGTGGTGCAGTTCTTCTGGAGAAAGAAAAGCAACAGCATATCCAGAAGCAAAATGTCTTTCAGGAACCATGTAGCAGATGCAACCACCTGCAAACTCACACAAAGTGGTTTCCAACTGCTCCCATACAGTTCAATGGAAGTGTGGTTGAACATGCGTTACAACGCTGCAATTTATCGCAAAAGGCCTCATTACAAATTTAGAGCATGTTTAAGAATCTGCATGGCTTATGTTAAAAGACTTCAGCTATGTTTTAGGTTTTGGATTTGTGCTTCTGAAGTGCTATAAACTATACAGAATCTTGGTTTTGTATGTAAAAGATAAATACCAGACTTCTAAAGTTGCTTACAAGCACTTTTCTATTTCAGGTGTGTTATTTAGTAATAATATGGTGTCTAGTTGTTTGAAAAACAGTGTTTTAAACTAACTATTGTGCTGGTAAAATGATGTTTATACATGTTTAATTATATGTATAACTTCACCTTGCTTGCAGATTAAGTCACGGGTATATTTTAATGGGCTGTATAATGCAGTAGACCTTTAATGACCCAAAGTGCATTTTACAAGCCTTAATTATTGGTGTATTTATAACAGTCCAATAATTCAATATTTGCTACCCTTTATAGCACAGACAAAGTACAATGCATTTTAGACTGGATTCCATTGCATGTGTCTTGTAGATTAGACAAACCTTTCCTAAACTGACCATACGCTTTTATAGTTAGAGATCAGACAGCTTGCTCAAATTTTCAGTATAAAGTCATCAGTGGCATGCCATGTATTGTATCATGACAGGTTTTTATCAAAAAGATGAAACTTCAGTCATCCTAGAGTGCTTTTTTTAACCAAATGTCAGAAGTGTTTGCTCATTGTAAATCAGCCAGCAGGAACACCAATGTTGGATATGCATAATTATCTTTTTTCAGACTCAAGCTGGTGGAGCTTTATGATCCCTTTTTAGCCTGCTTTAGATTTTCAGTCAAAGTCTGGAGGCTGATGGATTTTGTGTGAATCTCTCCACACTTGCCACTTGTGTTTGAATATCCTTTGGAAAAAAATAGACGCACATCATTGTGTAGCAATTAAGTTTAGTTTTAAATGTTAACAATAAAACCACTGCCTATAAATGTTCTCCAAATATCAGTGGGATAAAGCAAACCTGTCCACACTAGTGCATGGTGGTCCAACATTTACCAGAAATCTTGTAGGTTTACTGGTAACAGAATCCTTGGGTTTGGGTAAAGGAGGTTCTAAAAACTGTGTGTGTGTAAATATATATAATCTCCTCTTCTCCATACCTGTCAGAAGCAGTCTGGCCTGAATAAATTAGTTACTGCATAAAGGGCATCACTACCTAGGGGTCATTGTAAAGATAAACTTCTCCTACTTAAAGTGGACCTAAGCTCAAAATTTTTACTTGTATGTAAAAGGGTAATCAACACTTTAATGTAAGGTAAAAATATTATGTGTATATTAGTGTATTAGTGCACACCATTTAAAAAAAAAAAAAAAAAAAAAAAAAAAGGGTGCATCACCTACCCTTTTAGTTTTGATCTCCATGGCAATCAACACAGAATGGGGGCGAGAAGCCTCCAGGGATACATATGTCATGCATCCCCATCTATGTCACCTGATCTCGCTCCTGTGCAATGCAAGAACGGGTGACGTATTATAAAGAACACGTAAGAAGTGAGAAGAAGATGGTGGCGGACGAGGCTGTCTGTGCACTGAGCCAAAGAAGGATACCAGGATGACACAGGACTCAAACAAAGAAACCTCCCAATGGATTGACAGGTTATTATTTTTTTTTATTTTTGAGTTTAGTTACGCTTTAAAGCTGTATACAAACATCAGAAAGGAGAATGGTCGTGCTTGGCTCGTGTGAAAATCTGACGTGTACAGCAGTTGCCCAACGTCGCTCATCAATCATCACTGGGGATCTATTATTAATGATCAGAAAGAAGCACTTCCAAAATCAAGACAATAGAGCACCATGGGGTGCTGCTCGCTCATGCCCCCCCCCCCCCCCATCTTAAACAGAATGGACACTCGTCCGTTTATCTGTCACTGCAAACGGTCAATTCAAGTGTCAAAAACTTGTATTTTGTACAAAACCTTAATGTCGGTGTGTGTGTTAGTGCCACAATTTCTTAGGATGTCCAGTATATAATAATGGTTTTCCTGGCTTACAGTTACAGTAGATGGGCAGTGTTTAGTCATCACCCCTTATGACTAACTGAAAGCTTACTCATTGTGGAGCCATTTTTGTTGTTTTAACTTGAATTCTTTTTTGTTGTGTGTGTGTTTTTTTTTTTTTTTTAACGCAAGTGTGGCACAAAATCTTAATAAAGTTACTTGTGGACAGCTTAGAGTTGCCTGTTTAAATAGACTTGGGCATTCATGACTCTACTACTGTATACGTACATACTCCATAAAGGTGCACACAGCTAAATTTCTGCTCCCTAGACTTGCGATCTATAAACAAATAATCCAAATAGTGCTGCAGCACCGATTGGTTTTTCATTTGAATTGTAGTTCTACTTAGTACTGCTAGTGACATGCTTGCTGCTTTTCAGTAGTATGGTATCCCAGCCGTTGAGTTTGTAGTGGCTTTTATCAGTGGGTTTTATGAAGTCGAATTTCTTGGAACAGCTCAGATAGTGCTGTGCATGAAACTTGATGCTTTGGCACAGCCATGCTGTAGCTAGAACGCAGAATTCAGAATGTTAAGTCTGTAAATTCCTGAGGATAAAGATTATCTCTGTATTGTTTTACTCCAGCTCTCTTGGAAGCCTGGATTTCTTTTGATCAGTGCACCGAAAATTCAACTTTAAAATTCTGCTAAATTGATGCAAGCTTCTGTTAAACAGCTTTTATAATGTGGGATCGTGACCACAATTTTGAAAGGATTCAAACCTGGACCCCTATACTGACCACCTGGACATGAGGTGTTGTGCTTAGAGATTTAAAAAAATCTTTGAACTTTATTCTTTTGATTTTTTTTTAATGCAACTGTGGCAATACCGAAGTAATAATAGTGATATAATGAATATGGATAGCATGGTGGCTCAGAGGTTAGCACTCTGGCTTTTGCAGGACACTATATGCATGAAGTTTACAGGTTTTCCCCGTATTTGCGTGGATTTCCTCCGGGTACTCCGGTTTCCTCCCACATTCCAAAAACATTCAGTTAGGTTTTTTGGCTTCCAAATTGACCTTACATTCTAATAAACACATATAACAATGTTAGGGACATTAGATTGTGAGCCCCTTTGAGGGAAAGCTAGTGAGATGACTGTGGACTTTGTAACGTGCTGCGTAATATGTCGGCACTATATAAATACCGTGTAATAATATGGATATACTGCAAAGCATTTACTGTTATTATAGTAATGATCTGAATTTTGGAACTAAAATATCAGGTCAAATGATTGGGAATTCTGGACATGATGTGGACCAGTGTCTGGGCTTATGCAAACCGGGAACAGGGAAGCCAGTAGTTTCCTGGGTATGCTGTTGGACAGTGTCGGCGTCAGTATA
The DNA here is from genome assembly GCF_032062135.1 of Pyxicephalus adspersus. Lineage (NCBI taxonomy): Eukaryota > Metazoa > Chordata > Amphibia > Anura > Pyxicephalidae > Pyxicephalus > Pyxicephalus adspersus. Next base: position 131,899,810 of record NC_092859.1, read on the forward strand.
GTCCTAGGAATGTGACTGGAAAGTCCAGCACTCTGGATTTGTTACGGCATTGTAGCCAAGGAATGTAGCTGGATGATTCTACAGTTCCTAAGGGCCAGTGATCTGTAAGGCTGGGTAACGAGACAGTGGAGGTTAATATATTGCAGTTTTCTAGACAGAAGATGTGAAGGTTGCATTAGTTTTTCCATCATATTTCTATTATTATTATATGGCGCCAACATATTACGCAGCACTGTACAAAGTCCATAGTCATGTCACTAGCTTTCCCTCAAAGGAGCTCACAATCTAATGTCCCTACCATAGTCTAAGGTCAATTTTGGTGGGATGCCAATTGACCTAACTGCATATTTTTGGAACGTGGGAGGAGATCTACGCAGACACGGGGAGAACCTACAAACTCCATGGTGTCATGGCCAAAATTCGAACCTGGGTCTTTTTTTTTTTTTTTTTCCCTTTTTGCCTGCCTGGTGATTCTGCCAGTATTGCATTTTTTTTTTGGAGTGACAACTCTTGTGTACCAAACTGTGTTGTAACAGCAGAAACTAGATTTCTGAAACCTCCTCCTATTCTCTATATTATTTTAATTGGAACAATGTGACTAATAAGAATGCAGCATCTTATGAGAAAACAGATGTCTGAAAATGCTTCATTGGAATGGACAGACCAAAAGAAAGTATATTAAGTTTTTTTTTTTTTTTTTTTGTTAGGGTTTGCATATCTTTAAAGTCTAAAAGAATCAATACAATGATGAAAACATTGGCAGTAAAAAGGTTCAGGTGTAATCTTTGGTCTCTGCGCATCATTGGCACCCTTTCCCTATCCTAATAAAAATGCTGTATTCTTTTTCAACTAAAATTGATGACTTCATCTTCACCTGTGGGAGGATTTGACATGTGTGCTAGGAAATACATTAGCCTGCAGACCACCCACCTACACATGGTGCTAAATACATTGGTGATATTGCAGGCAACAAATGGATTTAAGGAATGGACAGGCTGTGGTCCTGTTGATGAAGATGGCTTGAAGACACTTGTAGTCTGTCAGTCAAGATAGGATCAGGATTGTTGCTGGAGCTTTTAAAACTTGCTCTGTGGAATAGAGTGTGCAAGAAGTAAGATTACAATTTTTCAGCACGACAGATGGCTATCTACAAATGAGCCAAAAGTAAGGTAGGGTTGCAGTTTAACTATGAAGCTCAAATCCAGCCCCACCCTTGTTACTTACGGTCATTGCACACAGCTTCCCACAGTGTGCATTTAAATCTTCGTCTTTCCATGCATTCCAGTGACATCTTGTATCAGCATGTAGTCTTCTTATCTACTGTCACTCTCATGTTGCCAACATCTGTACTGGCAAAGTTGACCTCTTTCCTTTTCTATGCCTCCTGTGCATGCTCATGGTGTCCCATGGTTATCCATTAACTAAAGGGTCTTCTTTACCTTCTTTGTGCATGGAAATAAGCAGGGCAAGAGGTGGGACATTCACATACACACTTTCCTGGCATACAAAGCCCCTTCATCTAATCACTTCTGTGGTATCTGCAATGGTAGGAGGTGCCAAGTGGCAAAAGGCAACTAGGGTACAAAAAAACCCTCTTTTCTAAAAAATATTTAGATTTTTATCTAGAAGTTAGACGCTTGCATGCCAGAAATTTCAAGTAAACAGACAGGATTTGGTTTTGCTGTGTCTTGCAGTCAAAAGAAGTAATATGTTTGCATGCAAGGGGTTATAACAGTCTACTGGCACAGTAGCAGGAAAATGAGAGCAACAGAGTTGAGCCTTGTAACTGGCATTCTGACAGGAACGTGTCAGGAAACAGAATTAGATCCAATAGGCTGCACAGCGATTTCAAAATAGTTCAGTTCTCACCTACTTGTCCATTAGATTCGTAATTACTGGAGTTTTCAGTATTGGGTGGATTTTTTGGGGGGGGGTGGGGGGATCTGAGTCAATTCTGATTTCTGATCATGGATTGGATTTCTGAATTTCATTATGTTCTGATCATTGATGGGTATAGTAGGCAGTCTGAGAATGACAGCTCTGTACATGGTGGCAGATATAATAATTTGTATGCCCGGGCCATGGCTTGTTTACTGCAAATTTACACCGTTAGGTCCATAAATATTTTTCTAATTTTGGTTCTGTACATTACCACAATTAATTTTAAATGAAAAAACTCAGATGCAGTTGAACTGCAGACTTTCAGCTTTATTTCAGTGGGTTGAACAAAAAGATTTCAATAAAATGTCAGGAACTAAAGCCTTTTTTTTTTTTTTTTTTTTACAAAAAGGAGGAAACCCAGCATCTGGTGATGTCCATGAGTTCAAGACTACAGGCTGTCATTGCCAGCAAAGGGTTTTCAACCAAGTATTAGAAATTAGCATTTTATTTTCACCTTTTACACTGGTTTGAGTTTTGTAATTGTCTGTTTTTATTGGTTGCTAATAAAAAAAAAAAAAAAAAAAAAAAAGTTTAAGCTTTAGTTCCTCACATTTTTATGCAATCTTTTTGTTAAACCCACTGAATTAAAGCTCAACGTTCAACTGCATCTGAGTTGTTTCATTTAAAATTAATTGTGGTAATGTACAGAACCAAACTTAGAAAAAAAGTTGTCTCTGTCCAAATATTTATTGACCTAACTGTATAAAGATTGGGCTTCTTTCCTGCTCACCCAACCCAGCCACCAGGTGATGACAGCTGTCATGGTTGGAATGGCTGATCCATCATTAAAAAATATGACTTCCAACTCCAAATTTCAGGTCGGATTTTTGACCGATCCAACAAAATTTAATCTCAGTAAGAATTGTTGTTTTCTGAGTACCTCTGATCTCTAGCTATCTGGATGATTTTGATTTAGCTTCCTAGTTGATGAAGGTACCACAAGTATACTAAATCCAGTAGTAGTACTTACTAGTCATTATTGGGTAGGAATTCCTCATAGCGGAACCTGTTTGTGGTTTAAGGCAAAGCTGTGCATAGAAGTAACAAATACAAAGTGTCACCACTAGCTGTTCAGCTTGCATGCACTTGGTATACACAGGCAGGAGAGAATGGTGCAGGAAGTCTGGAAGAGAAGTGATCTAAAGTAAGGCAAATAGCACTATACTGGTGACACTGTGTCCCTCCAGGATGAGCACAATGGACATATATTCTTTCATCCACGTTTAATTCCAGGCAAACAGCCAAGTGCATTAGTACAGTCTAAATACACATATAAGAGCTGTTTTATCTTGGATCTGTTGGGTTGTCCAGACTCTTCTGAAGTTTACACAGCTGTGCTGGGAAGCACAGCTAGGTTAACCTTGTTTTTACAGAAATTGGTAACCACAGATTGGGCACCTGCACCATGGCCTGTAATTAAACAATGAAGGAGGATCTGCCCTCTGAGGTTTCTCTAGAAGTTTTGGTTGGTTTCTTGAGAGGCACAAATTGCTCAGGTCAGTTTGTGACGTCCGTGATCTTTTTGGCTACCTTTTTAAGGGCCTGCCAATTTAAGAGGCATTCTTCCCACTGACTCCCACACTAATATACTGGTATTTGTGGATTTAGAAATTATAGGAGGGGTGAAGACCTGAAAATTATCGCAATGGTTCCCTTACATTAAAAAGGTTGAGAAAGTCTGATCTATAGGAACAGAACAGAAAGTCCTTTGTGTATTGAAATTCATTATAATGTTGTTGATTATGGGGGAGACCTTGGGGCATTTTAAAAAGGGTTTTTCATGTGTTTATTTTCTTGTGGTAATCAGAAAAGTGTTTACATTTTCTAAATAATATCTCTCCTCTACAATCTATTATGAATGCTGCATCCAGACTCTATTTATCTCACCACTCTTCTTCTGCTTGAATCAAATTCAAGCTCTTGTGCTTTGCCTTCAAATCCCTCCACAGTTTATGTCCCACTTACCTTTCTGACCTGGTAAAAAATACTCCCCTAGCTGCTCTCTTTGTTCCTCTAATGACTAATAATTCCTTTACTCATTAACTCATCACATGCACCGCTCCAAGACTTTTCTAGAGCTGCCCCAACTCTCTGGAATGGTCTTCCTCGTCTTATTCAGCTTTCTTCTACATTCAGCCTATTTAAAGGCGCACTCAAAACCCATAATTTCAAACATGCCTACCCATTTTCTTCTGTCTCCTAAAGCCCTCACAACTTACCCACCAATATATAAATCCTGTTTAATAATAATAATAATAATAATACATATCTCCCCTCTTACTGCTTGTTACTTCCCCCACCTCCTAGATTGTTAGCTCCTGGGGACGGGGTACTCTCCTCCTTCTGTGTCACTGTCTGTACCTGTGTCCTCTGCAACCCCTATTTAATGTACAGCGCTGTGTAATATGTTGGTGCTATATAAATCCTGTAGAATAATAATCATATATAGAGCAGTTTGTGACATACTTAGTAGTCTGGTGAGTGTTGGCGTGAAAGGCAGGGAAGGTTTGTGTGTGTGTAATAATTTATGCCCCCTGGCTGGGTTTGTGTATGAGTAGTTAGGAATTGTTGTTTGGTATTTAAATATCAATCACCAACAATTATTTAGGGCAACAGAAATGTAGAGTGTGTACATGACTGGTAAAATGTTTTATATCCAATAATAGGTATGTAGTTTTGTGCACCCCCCATAGAACCACAGGGTTTTCCCATCATTCAGTAATATGTAAGAAACAACCTTGTTATAGAATGATCTGCCATCTGTCAGGTTGACAATGGACAATATCATAACTACAGTAAAAGGGCAAAAATAATTAAAAAATTTCAGTTAAGATGCAGCACACAAGACCGCTGTCCGACATCTCTCCTAAAGTGACACAGGTCAGGGCCAGATAGGAACATTTGCTTCTGATACAAAGTTAATGAATTGTTTATAGCACTAAGGGAAGCTTTATCAGAAACTGTTGAAAGATTGAAAATCAAGTAGAGATGACAGGCCCTGATCTTTGGTAAGAGCATTTTGGAAGTCTTTGCAGAGTAAATGGTATACTTAATGGTCTGTGAAAGTTATTAATATTCGGGATTAGATGGACTGTACAAAAGCACACTGCATTGTATGTGAGTGCGGCGCTGCAAAAGTAATCTTGAAAACAAAAACAAAAAAAATGAAATGTGTATTTACAGAGGGGGAGAGAGGTTAGCAGTTGGTTTATTTTCAGACAATGTCTCCTGTCATGAGACTTAAAATCCACTTTGAGCCTTTAGTAAAATCGATAAGCCAAACACATTTCAGGCATTAGCTTACTGAATACCGTGTGATGAGCTTGGATGGCTCGCCAGATGAAAGAGAAAGGTTCACAGCGTGTTTCTAGTCTACGTTTTGTATAGTATTGACATATCATTATTTATGTCTCCAGACCATTACATACCACATGATTGGTGTATTCCTTGGCATCGGTTCCCATGTCATATTTATCCTCCCCATCTACATATTATGTATTTGATCAGCTTGTGAGGGCAGCTGACATTCAGCTTTGTTTGTTACCAGCTTTTTACATGTTTAATGTATATAGTACACAAAAGCATTATTCATCAGGAACCTTTTTGTGGTGTTGGCTAATATAACATATAGGCAATGGCACTGTTTGGATGAATTTATTACTAAAATATTGGCTTTTGTATTGATATTGGTGACTTATTTTACAATCGTCATTTCCTTGCTCTTTTGATACTTTCGGATTTATTACTTTTTTGAGTCTTTCTTGGAGCAAGCATAGAAATAAGGAGTTTAGACACTTTTGTAATGCTTATTTGCATCTTAGTTTCTTGAAGACCCCCATTGGTCTTGTGATATACTTGTGCACAAAGATTAGTGATAATAATGCAAAGTGTGTTATATAGCATGAGCATTTCTGCAGCACTTTGCAGTCCTGTCACAGGTGTGTGTATTTGTGTGTTGGGGGTGTAGGTGGGCACCAAGTTTTTAGCACTTCTGCCTAGTATCCCTCTGGGGTCCTGGGTTAGAACCTTTAAGTTGTAAACAATTTAGGGTTTTATATGGTCCAGTATTACATTTGTTTATTTTACATCAGAAGTTCTCCGTTTTTACAAAGCCTTTATTAAAGCCGAAGTAAACCCAAAACCACAAAATCACACTTACCTTCAATCCCGCAAAAGGAGCAGCCAAGAGCCAGCCGGGATGCCTGACGTAGGTATGGCAGGAGGTTTTGCTTCCCCATTCATTCTTGATCGCCTAGGCAAAAAGGGTGTTGCATTTAAAAAACAAAAAAACAAAAAACAAAATTTTTACTTTAAATAAAAGGGTTGTCTACCCTTTTATGTAAAGTAAAAATTCTTGAGCTTAGGTATGCTTTAAACATATGTCCGTTACATTGCTATTTACTAAATTATGGCTTTATTACTTGTACTGAAATTGACTTTAGGGGTGAGGTGTTGCAGCCATTGCTGTCCCTGTACTATGTCTGGTGATACTTCAGTATCATGCTACCTGTCCTAGAATGTGAATCTCGCACCATGTATTATTATTATTATTATTATTATTGTCATTATTAAACAGGATTTATATAGCGCCAACATATTATGCAGCACTGTACATTAAATAGGGGTTGAACATGACAGACGAATACAGACAGTGACACTGGAGGAGGAGAGGACCCTGCCCCAAAGAGCTTACAATCTAGTATCTATGAAGGAACAGCACTGTTCCCCAAGGACGTGAAGTAGGTTAGCACTATAAACCACATTCCCTCTACCTCTTCTTCATTACATAGGGGGATGTTTTGTTTAATCTAACCACCTTTTACAAAGCCTATCAGTAGTGGCATAAGTCTGGTCTCCGTTTGTTATACTGGAATCTCATTCGTTGTGCAAAACTCAACAATGGTGGTTGGAAATTGCGGCAGGGAGATCTTGACTATAAGGTGGTTTAGGTTTTGTACAAACATAGGTATGCAGTTAATACTTAAGCAACGATCAATTTTCCTATATGTGCATGTATACCCTTTTAGCCACCTTGCATTAGTAACAAAGATGTTGGTGATTGCAATGTAAATTTCTTCTTGTCTGGCTGTTCATTGATAAACTCTTAGTTTCCACCATGAAGATTGTGAGATAAAGATATTTTGGGGTTTGTAATTTATGCTTCAGGCTATGGATTAACTGAGCTGGATACTAAGCACAAGGCAGACCTGTGACTTATCACGTGTTCTTTAAACTTTCAAATGGAAAAAAGAAACGGATGGGAGAAGCTCTATTCCCAGCAGGTGGACTTACCCTTGCCGTTTATTGCTGTCATTATGTTAAACAAATAAACTAAATGGAATATAAGTACAGAACATAGTGCACTGATAAAAGTTAGACGTTGGCATTTAAGGTTTAAACATGGATTTTCTTAAGGTACTACCAAGCAGTGTGATTCTTAACAACTGTGTATTTAGTTATTCTTAAGGGGGCTTTGCATGTAAATGTTCAATCCTTTTTCAACCCTTTTTACCTTGGGGCAAACCTTGAAATAACTTTAAGGTCTTGGGGAACCCCCCTTACAGTAATTACAATGCCCACAACTCACAGTACCTTAGCCTTGTGGTCAGTAGGAAGAAATCCTCTTACATTGCTGGTCAGCAGGAAGCATGTCACCCTTTCTGATATTCTATCATTGGTGTCATTTAAACTGACCTTAGAGGCACAACATGGGTATTATTCAAGGAACCCCTAGAAACCTTTGGAGGGATTCTGGTTGGGAACCCCTACCTTCTACCCCGGACTTCTTTCCACCTCGTCTTGAGGTTTGTGCTGGCACTGTACGGGAGCATTGTCCTCTGAGGTCTGGGATCTCCTCCACTTTCTTAGGATCTTGCTGAAAGTACCCAATGTTGTAGTCCTCCTGTAGGTGGAGGGCATTGTTCAATTTGTTTCCCCTCTAATTTTTATTTTTTTGTTGCATTTTTACTTGTGGAGAGTTGGGAGTGTAAAACAAGACCTTTAATTTTTGTTTGATCGAGTAGATTCACTTTCACTCCAACTGTCATCAAGACAGAGTGAGGGGAAATCTCTTCATTGTTTTTTTAGGAAGCACTTGAATATCTCTGAACACCTTTCCTGGGCTCATCCCCTCCCCATAAAGCAGAAGTCCCTGAGGGGAAAAGAAAATGAAATCCAGAAGTAGGTTCTGACCAATCTCCACTTTGTCCCTGCTGTCCGAAAGAAAGGCGTCTTTCATGGACCTTTTTTTTTTTATCTTCATTTACAGCACTTGCACATAATTCTTTCTTAAATGTCATACGTGACATGATGAAATCTGCTGCTGTAAGGGTATCCTAAGCCTGCCGTAGACATTGCATGGTGAAGTTTGAGTTGAAATTCTTTCCAGGCAATGGATGAAAAGTTACATGTCCATTACCTGTACATAGGCCACACTGAGAACACTGCCTGCTAGTGGAATCAGCATCAATCAAGTGGGGTAGCAAAGTCTGAGCCAGCAAACTTCTAAAAGAGTTGGCTTATTGCACTTTGTTATACTTGGGGCCGAGGACCACAGAGTAAGGTTCAGTATTACTGTATTGTATTCCCTTCTGATGTTAGTATAGGCCTAGCTTTAAGGGTTCCCTGTCTAAAAACTTCCTTTCACCTTCTGTTCTGGTCAAAGTTCTGAACCCTTAACTGTTGGGACAGAAAGTTCCTTGGAATCTGTCTGAAGTTTCACTTTAATAACTATGGAGTAGTAAGAGAGGTTGCACATGACTGAAACCAGCTTGATCTCAGCAAAGACAAATGTAGTATATGAAAAGGAACCAAGCCAATCATATGTATGTTTTACCAAGAAATTTTAACAGGCATATGTGGCATTTGAGGAGGTTGGCAACTCTACTGGGATTTCAGCAGTCTGCTTTTAATAATTGGGTTAAACCACCTTTCAAAAGAAAAAAAACAAAGCTTTTAAACTATTTGATTTTTAAGTTTTAACTCAAAGTTGTTCCTCCAACATCTACTTAGGACTAAGACTACCCCATCCATAGGGGGCAATGCTGCTGTGCAAATTCTGCAGTGTAAACAACATTTCCACCCTATTTAAAGAAGGTTTTAGTCACAAATCTGCTGATATGATCAATAGTTATTAAAACTGTTACAGTAACAGTTAAGGAAAGCAAAACCTGCAGCATTTAGCCTAGAGACAGACTAAATCATGTGTCATTTTTTTATTTTGTCCATAGTTTCAATTTACGCTGACCTGTGATCTGTGTATTTACAGATGGCTGTTATAGGCAACACACTGGCTTTTAGAGGTCTATGAATGTGCTGTCTTGTATTTTGCAGAGTAAAACGTGCGTTATATGCTATTATTTGTTTCTTATGTTAGAAAGTTATATCCCCTGCCTGCCGTTGGTCAGAAGGGCAGTGCATTGCATTTCTCGGACAATACTAAGGTGTGAAGGTTGCTTTGCTATTTGCGTGTCCAGGATGGAGCAGGCGTGTTCATATGTAGTGTTCCATTACTGTTCACATGTGTGTTCAGGTATGTCATTTGCCAGGTAGTGGGGGAACAAGTTTGCAACCCCAGAGTATGCTACGTTTAAGATAGATCAGATGTTGCAGCTTCCATTTTTCTATATTGACAGATTAATCTAAGTCCTAATTTCACAGTTTTTTGTTTCTTGTAACTAAGTGATTCCATGGCTTGCAGACTGTGGGTTGAAAAGAAACGCACTGATTTAATTTGGTGTGTTGTGGATGAATCGGTTATCACTCCGAGGTTACACTGCTCAGCAGAAATAAAGTATTTAATTTCCCTTATTAGATTAGCCTTTTCACGAAAGTTACAGGAGATAAAAAGTCTGCTTTGCTTTTAATTTTGGTAAATTGTTTGTCCTAATTTATTGGTTCATATTTTTTCTTATAATATTTAAATGTTTAGTAGTTTGTGTTAAGTGAACTGTAATGTACGTAGGGATTGTCCAAATGTTGTACACCTGTCTTAACCTGCCCGTCCAAAAAACCTCCAATTATGAGAGTGAATGTAGAATGATTTAGTGGTGTGTCTGCTGAAGTAGTTAGCAGTGCTTGCTGATGGACATAAGACGGAAGACTAAAACCAGGGCGAAATGTTATGTGGAAGAGGTATTATTGATCCATGAAAATCTTAAGGATTTGTTTTTGCACTTGCAAGTGACTTTTTATATTGGTTTGGTAGAGCATGGTGTGTGAATCACAAATATACATTTGATCATTAGACTGTGGTAGGGACATTGGATGGTGGACTCCTGTCGATGCTGGTTAGTAACATGACTATGAACTCTTTAAAATGCTGCACTATATAAATATATAACATTTCAGGTTTCCTTAATTTTGCTGTTTCTGTTCTACCTTAAAATTGGGCATTCCATATATTTTAGTATATTGTTCTTTAACAGAACTTCGTTTTGTTTAAATTGCTTGCATTCTGTGTTGGCACAACTTAAGTTACTTTTCTTATTTTCCCTGTTATGCTTTATGTCGGTGCATACTTGGTAAAATGATGGTGAATGTGCTGGGTGTTGTGATGCAATGTATTTGCTAAAATAATGCATGTCAATTTGTTTTCAATATGTTAACATTCCACATTCTAAGTTCATTGGTATATTATTAATACAGGATTTATATAGCGCCAAACTATTATGCAGCGCTGTACATTAAATAGGGGTTGCAAATGACAGACAGATACAGACCGTGACACAGGAGGAGGAGAGGACCCTGCCCCGAAGAGCTCACAGTCTAGGGGGTGGGGGAAGTCTCACACAATTGCTAGCAACACATAGGCGAATGGGGCCAGTTTGTTTATTTGCTACTACACGCAGTTTTTTTTTTTTTTTTTTTACAAAAATATACATTAACCATACTTAACCATGCAAAAGAGAAAATTCTTATATGTCATCCACTGATGTTGGCTATGTGATAGGTTTTGCGACATACCGGTAGACCTGGCTATCCTGTTTAATTTGGATACTAAAAACTCAAGCCAGATGGTTTGAGGTGATTATGAACACTTAAAAAACCAAGTTGACAAAGCAGTCAAATTAGAAGTCTTTTTGGTTTATGAGAATTTGCTCATGGATGTCTTGGATTTCTGTGTTGTCAGCACAGAGCGCCCACTTCTATTATAGGAAATGGGTATAAGAATAAAGCTACATAAAATGGTTATCTAACCAAATATATATTTTTGTGCATTCCTATACCAGGGTTTTATTGACAAATAATTATGACAAACACATGAAGACATTGCAATACCAGAAATAAATGCAAAAAAAAGTTAATAAAGCTTTTATTTAAAAACTACAGAAAAGTTGCAGTCAGCAAACCTGCTTTGTGCACCTAGTAAATGTAAACTATATTTGCCTAAGAATATTTTAATCTTTAGTCTTGAACACGATAAATTGTACAAAATGCCTACACATAGCAGTCAGTGTGTTATAGTTACAGCTTCCCTATATAATCTTTTTTTTTAACTTGCTGTTTGTTACTGAGGATGTTATTTTCTTTAATGTTAGGTGTGCTGTAATGTAATATTGTAGTGATCAAACTCCCCTGGCTGTGCTTCATTTTGCAGATGAAGTGTAAAATGTTGTTATACTGTATAATTTTCATCATGCCATACTTGGCACTCTTTGGATTGCTGTTTTTTTTTTAATAATTTAGAGCTCTGAGTAACTGTTAATTTTCATTTAGGGATTTAAGTATAGCTCCAAGGTGTCAAATTAACAATTATGGATGCTTAGGAAAACCGCTTTTAAATGGTTTAACAATTTTACCCAAAATGACCTCAGATTCTCTGAAAAAAAATTACTACAAAAAGGAAATATACACAAAGCTGTGTTAGAGGTTTTTGCAATGTTAAATTGATGGTAAGTGTTGAAAATTTGCTTTTTTTTTTTTTTTAAGGTGCAGGCTCTTTGTAGACTTTTCTGTGTATATCTGCCTGTCCCTGTTCCATGGCAGGGCAATGCCATCTTTTTTCCTTATTCTCCTTCTTGTTTACATCATCTGGTATCTTTATTGGCCAGACTGGGAGGCGCGTAGGAATTCATTCAGTCCCCAATTCCCAGATGTGCTGAGTATTCCTGCAACCAACACTGAGCTTAGCAGAAAGCTTGGTAATGTGAGCATTACTGGTGGAAGGAACCTGGAGCAGCATTTTCTCCAGAGTTTGTCCAGAAAGCATGTCCAGATGCCTGTCGTCAGTCCCCAGGATTTAAATACGCAACTAAAAACGTCAGTGTAGACTTTGGCTTTGTACATACGCAGGTTTTTTTGTAGCTGGTGAATGAGTTCATGATCTTTTCCGGTGACAGATGATTGAACCCCATAATGTTCTATGGAAATGGGGGGGGGGGGGGTGCTGGCGTTACTGCACTGTGTACTCCTCCGTTTCACATGCATATCGGTTGTTCCTGATTGCTGTATGTGGACTAGCCGTGGCTGATTGATGAACGACATCTATGAATGCTGTGGATTTGTTACATATTTAAATGTTTACCCAGGGGATAAACTTTAACATAAACACATGGCTTTATTATATTTGTATGCACTATAATATAAAATGTCCTGACTTATTTTTTTTTTTTTTCTTCATCTTGCTGTTTAGTCCCAGAAAACTTGGATAGAAAACACCTTCCTGAAGAGAGAATGTGTCTATATAATTCCAAGTTCAAAGGATCCACACAGGTAAAGTGATATGTGCGTTGTGTTTACTTTAAACCTTGGGGGATTTTTTTTTGAGTCCAGTGGTAGTAAAGGAACTGCTGACATTCTTTTTAATGATTATAAAAAAATAATTATCCTTCTGTTTTCCAGTATTTATTAAATAATATATCAGTTTGAGCTTACATGAGCAACATCTCCAACGTTTTCTTCAATGAGGATGACAACTTAATATTTAGTTGTATATTATTGTGGAAATATTTAAAATTCATAAAAAAAAGAAAAGTACCCAAGATGGTAAATGGATGATTTGTTAAAAACATTTACAATTATCAGGTTGGAGTTAAACTAAAATGGCCCAAGATTATTTTCCTGTCTCTGGCGTGCACAAATCATTTGTGTAGCATAATTAATGGATAATAGCAGTAAATGGTATTCCATAGAAAGGCACAAGCAGAAGACCACCCCAGCAAGACTTGCAATTGAGGCCATAAGGGATACAACAGGGGTCCCAGTTACCTTTTTTTCAACATTTCTTCGACATTTTTTATAAATATTGCTTCCAGAAGGATTCAAATACCATGGGATAAAATCAAAAAGTTAAGACTTTTGATCTTACTATGCAGCAAGTTTTCACCTCAATAATATATACTAAATACAATAATTCTATACTATAAAACTCGGGGTGCAAGGATCATCTTCCACAGCTTTAGGCTACCTAAACACATTCAGTAATTTTCATTGGAAAGCATCTTTCACGATCCTTTCCAAGGACAAAAGACTGAACGAGCGCTATACATACAGCGCCGTTCTGCTCTATGGAGAGCGGCGCAGGGAGAACAGTGGAGCGGCACCCTGCTGCACTCTTTCCTTTTTACTTTTATCACAGTCGTTCATCATTCGTGGATCCGCCGGGATGGGTCCATAAGCAACAAGCTGTACCTTGGTAGGTAGATGTTGGAGGCCACCATTGAACGAGAATCATCTGATGTGTGTATGTAGCCTTATAAGGAGGGCCCAAAACTCTCCCTATCTTCTGTTCCTCTACAAGGAAGACAACCAGAAGCAATTTCAGTATTTTAGCCTTGCTTTTAAGATTTTTAGGATCATATTCACTATTGTGTAAACATGGCCATCAATGTAAAATACCAGTGGGAAGCAATTTGTGGGAGCAAAATCTTTCAAATGAATGACTGAATGAGCCATGGGTTTCCCATATCGCAATAAGAATCTTTTAAAATTAGTTCTACTATGTGGTGATTTTAAGCAAAAAACAGTTGGAGAGTTTTTAAATGACAAGGAATATTATTTATAAAAGCCCTTGAAACCAACCAGAGCGTGTGTTTTTGTGGAAACGCCATAGCCTCATTTACTTTGCTGTTGACTTTATCTTATTGGCAATTTTACAGATAAAGTGGAAAACTTGCAAATGAGTAATTAGAAAGGTGTTAAACATTCCCCAGCATTTAAAGCATAATCCTTATTTATTTTTAAACGTCAAGTTGTGAGTGTATTTATAGAATGGTAAATTTGTGTTCTGGACAGTTGTATATAGGAAATAGTCAGAACGTAAAAGAATTCTATAGAAATGGGTTCAAATTACATTTTGAATGTCTGTAACTAAATTACTTGTATCATGATTTTTCAGATATGTGTTTTGGAGTCTGTTTTCAGCTCTATAGTTACTCCTAAAGGCAGATAAAGACTTAGTTTTGCTGACAAAGCTACCATACATATCTGTCTCTACTCAGTCCCTCAAACTATTGAATTCAAAGTGTTAACTAGGCAACAAAAATTGAGAACATTCCCAGTAATGAAAGCCTTTTCATATTCTCTAGCATTTGAGGCCACATTGTGCTGACTTTGCTTTGTTCCCCTTGTTTGTTCATGTTAGGATTAAGGCTACATACACACGTCAGATGATTCCCTTTTCCTTAGGGATGATATCGGACGAGTATCTGGCATTTGTACAGTTCCCGTTGTTCAGGGATCCGTCCTGGTGGATCCATGAACGACAAACAATGAAAGTGAAGGTAGGAGAGCCCAGCGGGGTGCCACACCGTCGTTCTCCCCCTCTCCATAGAGGAGAATGACACTGTATGTATAGCACTCATTCATGCATCTTTTATCGTTGGAAAGGATCGTTAAAGACCTATTCCAACAATTATTGCATGTGTGTATGCAGCCTTAGACCAGTGCTGTCCAACCTGCTAGTTTTAGGGAGTCCTAATTGTGACGGATGACATGAAATGACCACATGTTATCAATATAGGTAGTAAAGGTTTGCTTGTAAGTTTATCAGATAATCTTGTTGCTCCAGCAGTGAGTGCATAAGGTTAAAGTTGTTAGGCCTTTGCAACAGCAAACGGAACTGTTGAGAACAGAAAAAAAAAAAAAACAGTGATATGAAAGTTTACCCTCACTTATACATCCTTGCAATACATTCAGATTTCTATGTTCTATCCTTTTAAACACATTGCTAGGACAGAATTATAACTGATGTGCCATAAATTCAGTGTGCTTCTAAATGTTCATTGCAAAGCACAGGTCGTCATCCCTACCTACTTTGTTTTTGATGCATCACAAAGAGCGTAAACCTTGCCTCAAACTGCTTCTTCCAGGTAAATTTAAGCTTACGTGATTTCTTGAAAAAGTAATGGGGTATTTTTTGAACCTAGTAAGCTGATAAACTAAAAATTTTTAATTGTAAATTTAGCTGAACCAAAGGTATCAAATACGAGTTGGCTACTTGTGGTTTTATACAAGTATGGTATTGTTAGACTCTGGTGATGGAATACAGTGTTTGGACAATGATAATATAATTCACTCTTCCAGGGAGTAAACAATGTGTTTGTGTTTTTGGGAACCTATCCATATTCCAGAAAGGTGTTGGTTCTAAGAGGCAGTACATGTTTTTGCAGTTAGAATCTCTCCTTAAACCTCATACTGGAAATGATTGAAACACATAGGTCTACTTACATATAAATTTACACAGGATTTGCACAACTTTTGCCCAAGATTTACACATCTTTCAAAATAAAATATGTAAGTTGTTTTGTTTAAACCTTGTGTGAAAAATGAACATACTCCAAATCAAGGCTTTATCTAGGCTAGTCACCAGCACCAAATTTCTTCCGGGACAATCCTTAATATATTTACTATTTTTTTGGATCATGTAAATGTTCAACTCCGTTTCAGTTTCTGGTATAAATTCACCTTTTTGCACTGATTGTCTCACATTCTTCTCTTGCACTCTGTAATATAATGCAGTATTCATAGTTGACATTCTGTTCTCTTTGGATAGTAAAGGGTTTTTCCTGGCATGCCTCCCATGTAGGTTAAATTGGTGCAATTGGAAATGCATGCACTTTGACATCAACTGTTGCTAGAGTTACCTGCACATCTTGCGATGAAATTAAGAGGTTCTTATCGGCATTATATGGTCATGTCTTGAACAACATTTGTTTGGCTGGTAGGAATATTAACAATTGTTTGAAATCCATATCACACAGGTTGTATTCCTTGTGTGCTTTTGTGTTTTGGGGTCTCTGGCATTTGGTGCTTAGCCCTTTTTCACAATTCTTTTTTTGTGTCTTCAAACACTGTCCATACTGTTGATTTTGCTTCTATAGTAGAGACAAACCCCCATGTACATATGAAACACTGATGGTTCCTAAAAGTTTAGATAGACCTGATTTGATGTTCTTCCCTTTCCAGATAAACTCCACACTTTTTGCCAAGTCCTCTGTCAGAAGTGTGCTGGAAGAGTGTATTACTCCCCAGTCCATGCCAGGGTCCTGCTCTTCTTGTCTGATTAGCTCACTTTGTACCGCTTTTAACCTTAGCCACAGTCCTCTTTCCTGATTACCCCAACAGTGCTTTACTTTACTTTACCTATTCTACTACCAGTGATCTTATGATCTACCTTCTCCTTTGTATCCTGACTATTGTCAGATTTCATGATCTTCACTATTCCCAAAGCTAAAAAATCATCTCCCGTGTGCCTTTGTTCTTCTACTTATCCTGCCATATGGTTTCCCTTTTATTTTTCTTTGTCTGTTATCTACTTTTTCTCTTTATTTTAACTGTTTCTGTATTTTCCCCCCGATCAGCTTCTTACCCTCTCTTTTAATACAACCAAAAAAAATAGTGTGAGAAGAATGTGCAATGAAACTTTAGCATTCACCCTGGTTTCTAATGTGCTCACCTAAACGAGGGTGGCAGCACTTGGTTGTTGATCATGAATAATATCTGCATAAATATGGATATTATATAACCCTATACATGCACATATATATTCAATAAATGAAGCTTCCTGCACAAATAAAAGCTAGTCACTCAAACAGAAGCAAAAATGGCAAAAAAGACGTGTTTTTTTTATTTTATTTTATTTTTTTAGGCAATAGTGCAAAATCAAATGTACATAGTCACATGAACTAAGGGATATTACCTTTATTAAGAAAGCTCTCTCCACTGCTACACTAATTTTTCTTTAATCACTTAAACAGTTTATTAAGGAACAAGTTGAAACATAAAATACATAGCAGTATTGTTTGATATGAATATAGAAACTTAAATCAATAAAGTTGAAAATAATGTTGTTAGTTGGTAAATCCCATTAGGAATCATTAGACAGTTAGGATTGGCTACTGGATGTGATTTTTAGAACACCTATTGGCTGAAGCATTCCCATAGCTTGGGATAGGGTAATTTAAACTCGAAATCTGAAATGTTGAAATTCTGGAGTTATTGGGGAAGTCTAATTTAGGTGTCAAAAAAAGGTACAGTTTGGCCATCACCCCAACCCACCTGTCCAGTTATTCATCCATCTTCTGACTCCGGCTTGCTAGATTTACTACTCCTTAAAAGCCCTACTGGTAACCAGCTTTACTGGCATCTGTTTTATTGTCGGTCGTGTGACTGGACAGTGGTAAACAGATTACAAACATTCCCTCACATAACTTCATGCATTGTTTGATTATACTTAATTATACCTATTGTGAGTATTGCCTATAACATATATACATATCTATGGAAATTTAGTGTACAATCTATTTACAGACAAATAATATCCTGCAACATAACATGTTCAACAGGACTAATCCTCAAAAAGATAAAAACCCTTAAACCAGTGTTTAACCACGGTTCTGTGGAATCCTAGGATTCCCCCAAAGGTTGCTAGAGGTTCATTGAGCCAAGAGCAGTTTGTGTCTCCGGTCAGTTTGACACAAATGATCTTTTTGGCTATCTGTATAGGTGGAAGCCTTCCCACTGGCCAGCAATATAGGAGGTATTCTTCCTACTGACCACCAAACGATGCACTGTGAGCCATGGATATAGTAAATTTCAGTCATTTTAAGAGTTCCCCTTTTAAAAAAAAAAGGTAGAGAAACATTGCCTTGGACCTTTAGGAATTCATTTCTATGGTGTACTTTTAACTGTGTATTCTTGAAACCAGAGCTGCTTTTTTAGAGTGTAGAGGCCACTGTAACACACAATGTGCTGCTTACATATGAACCTAAAAAACTGTTTTCTAATATTTTTCAAAGTGAATATAAATATAAGTGAATAATATTGTGGATTGCTATCTAAGAGCTAACAAACAGAAATCATTTGTAATAATTTTATTTTTATTTCACAGATGCCTGCCAGGATGTCAGATATGCCAGCAACTTGTAAGGTTTGTATTTCTTTATTTTAGGAAATTACACATTTTTTTTTTTCCCCTCCCTTAGAGTAGTACCCAATATCTTCATCTTGAAATCTATTGTGAATCAAGGTTTAGTAAATGCTTTAGAGCTAGACTTGGTCTTAATAAGTTGAAAGATACTTGTAATGATTTGCTTCTTGGCTATAAGATATCTTGGCTAATATGATCTATAAGATTTATAGGTTGTGTAAACACGCAGCTTTTTCTTCATCGTATAGATGTTGCTGTGGCCGTCTAGTGAGACAGCATGCCTGCTTCACAGCCAGTGTTGCTATGCAGTACTCCGATCTGAAACTAGGTGAAAATTTCACAGGAGAGCAAGAAGAATGGTCCGTCGAAAAACACACAGAAGAAAGCCCAACAGATGCATATGGTGTTATTCATTTTCAAGGTGGATCTCATTCCTACAGAGCTAAGGTACTGAGTGCACTATTGAGAAAATTAGGTAATTTGACCTCGCTCCTTTTCATGCCATTGAAGTAATTTCACTAAAGGTTTTTCAAAGTTGGGTGCAGGCAAAAATATTACAGGACAGGATGGGATGATTTACAAAAGAGAAGGGTAAAGTTTGGAATTATGCTTTAACTGATAAGTAGGTGATAGCCATAAGGTAATAGCATTGTCACATTTATAATTTAATGTTTGGTCCAATACAATGGTTTAGTCCAATATGTTTTAAAAGATTCTTGGAAATGTATAAGAAGCAGAAGAATCAAATATGGTGAGGTGGTTTTAAGCCATTTGAATTAATTGGGAGAGAGGGGTTTTGAAAGCTGGGGAAGCAGCTATTTCTAAGTTTAATACTAAAGGTGGCCGACACGACAGGATGTGTAGGCATTTTAGTAGAACAGACCTGCTTGGAACTGGCTGCCCCAGTGTCCCTTACAGCAATAGCATTTACACTTTTGGCCAGCTTGTGGGCACTACATTGACTATAAACACAAAAATGTAAACGTTTTATTAAAAAAATGTAAATTGGTACAGTTTATAAAGTTTTTTTTTATTTAATATAACCTTTTAGCTGCCAGAGCAGTTGGTCTTTCTTTTAGAATGTGCCACTTGGATATGAAATACCGTATTTTTCGGACCATAAGACGCACTTTTTTTCC
>NC_092859.1:131919733-132017347 GCF_032062135.1 Pyxicephalus adspersus
CGCCGATTGATTTGATGAATGCCGATCGGCGCCGCCTTCGTGGGCGGGCACAAGTGCCGCACGCTGGATCTCAGGGGAAATCAAATCAATTTTTTTTTTTCTTGTTTTCCCTTGTGCAGAAAACCTGGTGCGTCTTATAGTCCGGAGCGTCCTATGGTCCGAAAAATACGGTACCTTACTTGGGTACTGAAATACTGTATCCCATTCATTATGCCAAAAAGCAATATAAAGCCTGTAGTATTAGGCAGTAGTAGTAGCGTTTGCATATAGTGATATATTTTTGACCTCTGTAAGCATACCCCTTTTCCCCACTCCTGTGCATTTGTTATTGATCCTCAGGGTCTCATCACTGCAGCTGTTTCCTGTTTCTTTCATACAATGCAAGTGAGAGATAGTGAATAGAACAAAAATGATTACAGATCCACTAGAAAATGTATCCAGCTTTAGCAGTCACCGGGAGAAAGAGAGAGCAAGCATAATATGATGATTTTGTAGAAGGCAAGGTAATGGGACAAACACAAGCTGCTTGGGAGGAAATACAGAATAATAATTACAATATATTGCCCCATCTTTAATCTGTATCTAAATGTTTTTCTTATATTTTAGTATGTTAGGTTGTCGTATGACGCCAAACCAGAAAACCTTTTGCAGCTTATGCTAAGGGAATGGCAAATGGAATTGCCCAAACTTGTTATCTCTGTACATGGAGGAATGCAGAAATTTGAGCTTCATCCACGCATAAAACAATTAATCGGCAAAGGTCTGGTCAAAGCAGCTGTAACAACAGGAGCCTGGATCGTTACTGGAGGAGTGAATGCAGGTAATGCAGTTGTACATATAATGAACAATTTTCTGGTGATTATGGTCTACAAGTAAAAGTTTGGGACATATGGTATTGAGTATATCTATGGTATTTATTGCCTTGATGAATGTAATGGAAGTTACACCAATTACTGGTCACATTTTTGTTTTTAAACCTGAAGTTTTATTTATTTATTTTTTTTAACTATAAACTCAGCTTTATATAATACATTTGACATTTTTAATATTTTCATTTGTAAATAGGTGTTGCTAAACATGTTGGAGATGCTCTCAAAGAATATGCTCCAAGGTCATCTCGAAAAATTTGCACCATTGGCATAGCTCCTTGGGGAGTCATCGAAAACCGTAATGACCTGGTTGGAAAAAATGTAAGTAAACTTTGTTTTGTTTGTTTTCGCAATAATACAAATCATGTTTTTGTCTCTCATGTAGAACATCCTTCTGTTTAGGTCATCACTCCGTATCAAACACTGTTGAACCCCCTGAGCAAATTAAATGTCCTCAATAATCTTCATTCCCATTTTATTCTCGTGGATGACGGTACTGTTGGAAAGTATGGGGCGGAAGTGAGTTTAAGAAGAGGGCTGGAAAAAATGATCAACTTGCAACGCATCCATGCCCGTATGTTCTTATTGATGAACTTTTCTTTCTGTTTCTAAATTTTGAGAAACCACAGTTTTTTTTTTTTTTTTTTTTTTTTTTTTTTCTATTTTTTTTTTTTTTAGGCATTGGCCAGGGAGTGCCTGTAGTAGCCTTGATATTTGAAGGTGACCCAAATGTGATTCCTACAGTTTTGGATTACCTGAAAGAAAGTCCTCCTGTGCCTGTTGTTGTGTGTGAGGGTACTGGAAGAGCTGCTGATATTTTAGCCTACGTACATAAACAAACTGAAGAAGAAGGGTATGTATATTTGCTGCTTTTCTAGTAAAAAGCAACTAAATTTTTGGTTCAAGGGTAGGTGGTAACTGTCACCATCCTGTCTTTAGGACTCTGCCAGAAGGTGCTGAGCTAGAGATCATTTCAACTATCAAAAAGACTTTTAACTTTAGCCAGTCTGAAGCCGTCCACCTTTTCCAAACTGTAATGGAGTGCATGAAGAGGAAAGCATTGGTGAGAACTGTGAATAGGTACCCTAACTGGGGGTTATTTCTAAAGTGGTTTTTTTTCCTGAACAAATTTGTCCAGAGTGTGCGGATTCTTGCTTCATATGTGAAAAGGGTTATTGACTGGGTTGTTGTGAACTGTCAAAGCTCCAATATTAGTGTCATAGGTGACACTAATGCATGCCTGCTGTCTCCCAACCACCCACTTTCCTACTAGGTCACCAATCTAATGGTATTTGGCCAGGAGGTGGATGGACTTGGAAAGCTCGATCATTACTAGAAAGTACTGGAGATTTGTCATTTTAATGTCTAGCCATAGCAGAAAGCCGTGTCTTTTGTTTTGCCCTTGTTCCCTAAATAAGAAAAATGATTTACAATATCCCATATATATAACGGGACCAATTGTTTTTGTTGCACTGCATTAGAATTTACTGAACAGAAAATTGGGAAAGCTGCATTTTTTTGGACAATTGTTTGGGATGCTTAAAAAATACACTGTGCACCTAAAATGCATAGCAAATGGGGCATTATAGGTTTATTAGCCATCCAGTGAAAACGCATTCTACAGTGCATTAAGCCAGCTTATTTATTTGAATGGGTTTCCAGATGTACCACAATGTTCACCACAACACACGGCATAGTTTGTTGCAACACAGGTGTGTTGGGTGGCCATTCAGAATGATGATACCAGAACACAATTATGTGGATCAGATCAAAATATTATGGCATTTACATTTATTTTTGAATTTTCTGAATCAAGGAAACTTTAATCTTTGTTTTATTTAAGTTGATCTTGCACTAAAATTCTGAAGAAACATTTTGCTTTAAACAGATCACAGTGTTCCATATTGGATCAGATGAACACCAAGATATTGATGTTGCAATACTGACTGCTCTGCTAAAAGGTAACTATTATTTTCTGTATTGTATTAGGTATAGGTTTACAGATCTAGTACAAGTTACAGCAAGAGAAAAAATGTGTATTTGTCCCCATATATACACTGCTAAAAGCTTAATGTTTGCATGTCCCCTCAAGTTACAACTAATACTGCATTTCAGACCACATTATTCTTCTATTAAACTATTATAATATTTCTAAAAGCCTAAAATAGTTTATTAATGTACTGTATTTGATTTCTGGGATCTGGCAGAAAAAAAATGGTATTGGTAATTGGCAGGGTAGGACTCATGCTTACAAAAATGGATTGAGACTTCATCTCAGACTAATTCATGGTATAAATATAGTTACTGTATGATGTGTGAATGTGAGATTATGTACGAATCATATATCAGAATACCCAAATATGTATGATATTGGTTTTTTGTATTAACTTTTTTATTTTTTTCCTTTCCTAGGCACAAATGCTTCTGCTTTAGACCAACTTGTATTAACTTTAGCATGGGATAGAGTAGACATCGCCAAAAATCATGTGTTTGTCTATGGACAACAGTGGCTGGTAGGAATGGCTTTATACACATAAGTAATATTTAATTGTTCAGATTGATGAGATGTTACGTTTTTTTTTTCCTGGTTTTGTTTTTTTTATGCACTTTTTCACTGGTGCTGAAGACACAGCTGAGGTCTTCTCTAAGGCTATGTACACATGTCCAATATCTCCTGAGATGAACAGCATCTCTTGCATGTCTTGGGCCTGAATCTGTCACACGAACAGTGGTCAGCTGACACCGCGCATTGATCCACCATAAACTACTATTGGGAATGATCACTATACAAGCCAAGGGAGGAGAGTACAGTGGGGACGCTCACTTGTCCTCAACCCTCCCCTTTCTCTAAAACAGAACAGGCTCTATATGTACAGTGCTCAGTCCTACATCCGTCGCTGGAAACTATCATGACATTTTTTTTTCCAGCGACTAAAATATCAACAGTGTGTACACCGCTTTAGATTGATAGTGCACTACAGATGGCAGGGGGTAAGTACTCCCCCCCCCCCCCCCATCTTTTACATGGAAGTATAAATGCTTGTTAATAACTGTATATGTGACTTTGGAGTGAGCAAACATATTCCTTAGAGAGTCTAAAATGATGTAAATTGTTACTTTATTTAGATTGCACTGTTCTTATCGTTATGAATGACTAATATAAAACAGTCTTGTCTGCTTTTTATGTGTATTTGAGTTATTATCCTATACCAATTTTGAATTTGTTTTAGTATGTAAGTATGGTCTCTGTATTTGGCATAACCAGTTTGTCAAATGTTTCCTCAGGTTGGTTCTTTGGAGCAAGCCATGCTAGATGCACTTGTTATGGACAGGGTTGCTTTTGTCAAACTTCTCATAGAAAACGGTGTCAGTATGCACAAGTTTCTAACAATACCCAGACTGGAAGAACTGTATAATACTGTAAGTTATATTTATAATGTAAACTTTAGTAAGAATTTTGTCCTGTCCATAGAATGTGCTTTGTTACCCATTCTAAAGTAAATGAATGCCTTACATCTTAGTTATGTTAAAAAAATGATATGGGACTGATATGAAAATACCTGAAACCAGTGAATCTGAACACTGAAAGTGTGCTACTTGCTCAAAGACATTTTTTCATTTATTTTTCCACTAATTATTAAAACAATGAATCTACATTTGTGAACAGTGGTGCTTGCTTTTGTTTTTATATATCACATCACATATTCTTCAGGCCTTTTTGCAAATTGGTAGTTGGTGCTTCCATGTCTCATTCTCTATGCTGTTTGTTTTGTGTGAATGGTGTTTACATGCTTTAGGTCAGAAAATTATTCCCTCCTGGACTTGTCTAGCTAATAAAGCCAGTGTGTAACTGCAGACCTTAGCAAAGCTGAGGCGAGTCCCCACACAGCTACTTGCCTGTGCTTTTCTCATGCAGGACAAAACTACTTCACTTGGCTCCCCAACTGTATGCAATGTTTATCGATATGCAACCCCAGCATTTAATTTATTCACTGGGAATAAAAGGAGCTTGCACAGAACTGAACACTCTCTCTCTACCTGACATTTTTAGTTGCCTGAATGGTCATTCACTAGCACCAATGCTATCATGTTGAAGTAATGGAATTGAAATGCTTACTATTCATACCCCAAAACACCAGGTATTTTTCTTTAATGTTTGAATGGAGCAGTAGAGACTTTAAGGGAGAGGAATATTTGAGGTTAAGTGAT
Organism: Pyxicephalus adspersus; assembly: GCF_032062135.1. NCBI lineage: Eukaryota > Metazoa > Chordata > Amphibia > Anura > Pyxicephalidae > Pyxicephalus > Pyxicephalus adspersus. The sequence continues at coordinate 131,924,812 of NC_092859.1, forward strand.
CTTCGTGCTTTGCATGGCCAACGCAATGGTTCTTGATAATGTTCATACATATGGGTACTGTGTGCAGAGTGCTTGGTGCTCAGAACTGCACGTCTACCATACTGGTTTGGTTATTATTCCCCCTAGTTTGGGTTACCCATTTATATGAAGTAATGCTGTGGCATCAGTACACACCAGGGTTTTCGGTCACTATTCATTTCAATGTGATTTCAAAGTAAGCACCTTTGCTAATATTGACCGTATAGTTTTGATGTTTGTCTGGCATGACAATAACTGCTTTATTTTATCATTTAAAGGCTACCTGTGTGGTGGTCTAACAGCAGTAAGCTAGTTTCAGCAATTGCAGAAGCCTGCCTATTTACAGCTTATTTGCCTGCACTCCATGTGTTTGGGTGGTCCTTGTCTTTGCTTTTTTTTTTTTGACTAATATGTCCCATTGATAATCCTTGTGATCAAAAGGAGAAGCCAGGTGTTCACAATATAGATGGCAGCTCTTGTGACAATTTTTTTTTTAGAACTTGAGATGCTTACTATCAGTAAACCACTGTATAGGCTTATTTTAACCTCCCTGACGGTAACCCCGAGTGTGGCTCGGGGTAAAAAAACATGCTGAAAGCGGTAACCCCAAGCTACACTCGGGGTAGCTAAAAACATAAAAAATAATGACTTACCTGGTTCCACCGGCATCCTCCAGTGTCCTGCCCGTCGGTTCCCATCCTCGTGCCGCGTCTTCTTCCTCCGATCTGTCCCCCGGCCAGTGTGCTGACCTTCCCCCAGGAGTTCACAGTGACGTTGGAGCGTGGCGGGAAATTCAAATTACTTTGTATTGGATTCAATACAAAATAACTGTATTGAACCCAATACAAAGTAATCATTATTACCTATGTGCCTAAAAAAAAAGTTTTTACCAAAAACCAATATACATATTTGGGTATTCTGATATTTTAAAATATATATATATATATATATATATATATATATATATATATATATATATATATATATATATATGCTACTGTACAGTTATATTACAGGTTTCAGTATCTTTATGCACACTTGTTTTAACAGTTTTTTGTGTTTTTTTTTCATTTAAAGTTTATTATTAAATTTATTAAATTTTGAACATAATTTGGTGAATTATAGGCCTACAATGTAAAATAAATTTTCATGAAAGACAATGTACCGCTTTAATACATATAAATCCGGACAGAAATGAACTGCCCAAGAGGTTAAAAGGGAACTTGTCATTTCTTTAAATGTTTTTATTTCCCATACTTCAGTAGTAAATACAGGCTTTAACATTTGACAATTGAATGGCAAGGGGAAAAGCTTAATCTCAATTTTGGAATAAATTAAAGCCAAGGGTTTAATATCCAGAATTTGCTTCTAACACATTTTTGAAAGCACTGAAAACCGCTTGCATTTTAGAACTCTTGGTAACCATTTTAGGTACTGTTTTGCTACAATGGCATTTGGTTCTTGTAAATGGGGAGAGGCAGTAAACTGGACAAACTGTAGTGGCTGAATTTTTTCGGTAGTAATGTTATAGGTTTTTTTTTTTTTTTTTTTTTTTTTAATACTGCTTTTTATAATTTATGTTCCTCATGAATAAATCTTTTCTCATTCAATGTTCATTTTTTAATAAACTTTTACACATCCTAAATATAAAAGTAAATAACTATCATTTTTATGTCTGAAATATTAGCATCTTTTAACGTAGGTCATAACATTACTTACCCTTATTTCTTTTTTTTTTTTTTTATTTTTTTTTCATTAAAGAAACAAGGTCCTACTAACCCTACTCTGTTCCATCTTGTCCGAGACGTAAAGCAGGTAAACACAATGTTATTTTCTGTTAGTTTTGTTACAAAATATTAGCATACATCCTGAATAGTTGGCAAGTCACAGTTTACCTTCCATCATCATGTCTTTCACACTTTTTTATTCCTTTTATTTTCTATTTTTCTATTTAAAAAAGTGTTTGCAATCCATAAGTTTTGGGTTGTTAAAAGGGGGAGAGGGTATGATTCATTCTTAATAAGGTTAAGAACCCTAATGTAGTTTTTTTTAGATTGCTTTATTTTACATGGCTTTATTTAACATTTTGTAATAACAGATTAGTCACACAGGAAACACATAGTGTTAGTGGGCCAACAGACTTAACAATTTGGAAACTGAGGAAACCATAGAGCACTAAGACATGCTTTTTATTGCCCCAGAAATTTATATACAAATCCCTATTTTCTGAGATTTTGAGCACTTGGACAACCCTGCCTTTTATTTTATTTATTTTGTTGGAACTAGAAACATCAGCAGATCTTTTGTGGTATTCAAACAGAAAGGGGGCTATACACAGGTTCTGAAGGATAATGTATCCTTTTGGTGTCTAATGGTATCCTCCATCCTCCTTTTTTTTTTATTGGTTGATGTCACATGCTCTGTATCAGCATTCTGGTTGTTATTTTATTTACATTTTTTATGGGTTGCAGGGTAATCTCCCACCAGGCTATAAAATTACACTAATCGATGTTGGCCTTGTCATTGAATATCTTATGGGCGGAACTTATAGATGTATTTACACAAGAAAACGCTTTCGAATCATCTACAACAATCTGCATGCAGGAAACCGAGTAAGTATCAAAAGAAAAAACACGGACAAACTCATCCCTTGCTATCTAGCCCACATTGCATGCAAGTCTGCATTGTGTTTTTAGATAGAGATTGTGTTTTTTCTCTCTGTATGAATTACCTGTCAAAGTTGATTCATCCTAGTAAGTTTTTATTTTTTATTTTTTTACTAATACAAGATCACTTTGCAGTGGAACTAAAGCTACACAGATTTAGCTCTGATTTAAAACACTGCTACCCAATTGATTGCTGCTAACAATGTTTTTATTACCAAAAATACTAATGTGACCCTTACTACACTATTCTGCCTAACACCTACCTTTTACATTTTTTTTGTTTATTTTCCAGCGTTCTGGGAGAAACACTTCAAGCAATACACCTCAAATGCGTAAAACTCACGAATCATTTGGAAGTAGAGCGGATAAAAAGGAGAGGATGAGGCACAATCACTTTATCAAAACTGCACAGCCTTACAAACCAAAGGTAATGTGTTGGAATTAACAATTTTAACAATTGTACTTGTATTTCTGTCCAATATGAAATGCCCTTTGTTGTTCTCTTCATCAGGATGCCTCCATGGATGACCTGAAAAAGAGAAAGGTTAAGGATGATTTTGTGGACATTGATGATCCAGAAATGAAACGCTTCCCTTACCCATTTAATGAACTGTTAGTTTGGGCAGTTTTAATGAAGAGACAGAAAATGGCCCTTTTTTTCTGGCAGCATGGGGAGGAGTCCATGGCAAAAGCTCTTGTAGCATGCAAGCTGTACCGTTCAATGGCCTATGAAGCAAAGCAGAGTGATGTTGTGGATGACACCTCAGACGAACTAAAGGAACATTCAGGGTATTCTAAAGCTTAACTCTGTCAACATATTTTTCTTACAGACACAACAGACATATACTGACATAGTTTAGTATTTCATGGGATCTAACTTAAAATGGAGTATGGGATATGGGGTAGAATAACTAAAGCCAATAGGTGAGATTTGTGTAGACGAGTGAATCATTGTTTTGCCTATTTTAGTGAATTTGGACAACTAGCAGTAGACCTTCTTGATCAAGCCTTCAAACAGAAAGAAAGAATGGCAATGAAGCTTCTCACATATGAGTTAAAAAACTGGAGCAATTCTACTTGCCTAAAGTTAGCTGTATCATCAAGGCTCCGCAATTTTGTGGCCCACACTTGTACTCAAATGTTGCTGTCTGATATGTGGATGGGAAGGTTAAACATGAGAAAGAATTCCTGGCATAAGGTAACTTATATGACCTACAAAACATAAATGGCTAATATTTTTGTGCATGCTAATTTTAACCTTTTGTTTTTTATCATTTCAATGTAAGCAATATACAGTATAGTATATACAACCTTAATATTTCATGCAGCACGTTCACACAAAAAATATTCCAAACAAATCTGTTTGTATATCTGGAAAAGCACAATGTGGATGCTTTGCACTTCAAAAAGTAAATAAATCAAAATGCATGTAAGCATTCCACTGCTATGTATTGTAGCCTAAAAACTGAAAGTTTTATATTTTGTTTTGAAGGTTATTCTGAGTATTATGATTCCTCCTACAATTCTAATGCTTGAATATAAAACCAAGGCAGAAATGTCCCACATCCCACAGTCTCAGGATGCTCATCAAATGACAATGGATGACAGTGACAGTAACTTTCAACAGCAGCCAGAGAACATTGCCATGGTAGGTTACAAAAACAACCACTTAGGGGTCTATATGGAAAGGAAAAAGAATTGGCACCCACTTTCCATTGAAGATCGGGTGAGTTAAGTTGATAAGGCAATGGTGCTCCACAGAGTTCTTTATGTGGAATGGAGTAGAAGTAAATCCTTAAAGCAGACCTATAATCAATTTTTTTATTTTACTTAAAAGGGGGTAGACAACCCTTTTATGTAAGCTAAAAATTATCTTCCTTTTTTTTTTTTTTTTTTGGGTGTGGTGTGGGGGGAGTTTAAATACTTGTCCCTGTAAGCATGGAGGAACATGGAGATTGATTTCCTGACTGAAAGATGAGATGCAAAGGAAATATATGTATGTGCTGACTAGGGGTAACTATTGTAATTTGAGTTGCTTCTTTTTTATGACTCTTCAAGATATACTGAAGACATTTGTAAAAATGCAATTTTTTTATTCTTTGTTTTAGAATGTATTTAAGGAGGCTCAAGGCTTGGACAGTGCCGAAGTTAAAGATGAAATTGAGTTTCAAGCAAGAACTCGAAAACTCCCGATTGCTCAAAAGTTCTATGCTTTCTATCATGCCCCGATTGTGAAATTTTGGTTTAACACGGTAAGCATTTATAACTTGTATGTTTTATTGTTTTTAAATACTGTTATTTTGAATGGGAGGACTGGCCAGCAGCAGTGTTGGATGTTTAATCTATTTTACTATAGCAAGAAAATTCTTGCATGCAGTTTTTACCTTACCCAATCAGCCAACATAAAATTATTGTTCTAGCACAGAATTACCACTCTTGGATGCCTAATATTTGCACAGCTAGGTGTTCAGGATCATTAAAGCAAATTTTTGCAGGCATTTGCAAACCGTAATACAGGAATTTGCAACTTCCAGTATAAGCTTTTTTTGTTACTTATTTTAAGCCTAGTAAAAAGAAAAAAAAAAGGCAATAAAAAAGCCTAAAAACAACTCTCTGGGTCTGAACAAGCGTTTACTGCTCCAGAAGCCAGTACCTGTCTTTACTTTTGTGTTACACTTCTGTTGACTAGTTTAGGTTTTGGCATGTGTACACACTATTCTTTTTGTTCCATTTATCTGCATCTTAGCTTATAGCACCTGAACCAAAGTTGAGAGTGAATATTACGGAGCTTTTTCCACTTATTCTGAGAACAATTTGGGTAACCCTTTTAACTGTTTGGGATAAATTATATACATCATGGTTACCCACTCTAAATTGTCAATGATGTGTGTAATACATTGTGGCATCTATATATTTTAAACAACCTTGAACTCCCCCTCCCATAATTTAAGCATAATGCAAATTAAATGAAAACCCCCAAAATGCATTAAAATGTATGTGGAACTTTGGATCACTGTTAACCCACTCGATTAAAGCTTGAACGTCTGCAGTTCAACTGCATCTGAGTTCTTTCTTTTAAAATGATTGTGGTAATGTACAGAACCAAATTGGGGAAAAAAGTTGTATCCGTCCAAATATTTATGGATCTAACTGTACTAACTTAATGACCTTTATACTCCTATATGCCGTCGTTCAGCCTGGCCTATATTTTATTTTTTTCCCTTTCCATTCCATGATTTACACATCCCTACTGCACAAGCTTGGTGGATGATGCCAAATAAAATAATAGAATGTTGTGGTTTTCTTTTTCCACCCTCAGCCTGCTGACTTGACAGTTAAAGACCAGCAGCAGACTGATTCTCTTCTCATTGCCCATCGGCATGTCCTTTGTTAATATGTTGGCATTCAGCACACACGATTGGTTCTCTGTCCTTCCCCTTCCCTTTCCCATTCTAAGTGCTGCTATGTAGGCAAGTGCAAAAGTTAAAGCTGTTCAATGCAATTATGCAAAATCAATTTGCATACTTACACCAGATGGGTTTAAGAATTTATAACTGCATTTTTATTGTGTTATATCCATAACTGGATTGATGTGTATCATTGTTGTTCAGTTGTAATCCACATGGAATTATTGTAAGTATTTTTATTCTTGTAGTTTTGACCAAAATTTCACTTTTTGTCTTGCTAAAACATTTTGATTTTTTTTTTCTTCCAGTTGTTCTATTTGGCATTTCTCATGCTTTTTACATTTGTTGTGTTGGTGAAGATGAGACCCTTGCCTTCTTCTCAAGAATGGCTTGTTATCGCTTACATTTTTACATATGCAGTAGAAAAGATTAGAGAGGTTGGTGCACTTTCCCCATATGTTTGTTATTATTTACTCATATTTTAATATAAAGTCTTAGTGTTCTATCAACCAGGCCTTGTATTATTCCTTTCTGTTGGTCACTGTTTGCGTGATTAGTTCTGGGAAATTATCCCACTTGTTGTACTGTGTAGTAGTAGCAGCATCTGAGATTTTAACAGATCGTCATGGCTTAGGCTTTGTACACACGTCAGATGATTCTCATCCAATAATTGTCTCGGAGCATGTGTACAGAGCGTGTCATTCGTAGTTCATGGATCTGTCCTGGCAGATCCACTAGCTTTCGTAGAGAAAGTGAAGGGGAGAGAGCACAGCGGGATGCCACGCCATCGTTTATCCCTCTCCATAGAGCAGAACGGCACTGTATGAAGATCACTCGTTCATGCATTGTGCAGTGCAGTCATTGGAAAGTGTGTACGCAGCCTTGGGCATGTGTAGTGGTTGCCATTTGCTGTAACATGAAGGCCATTATAATGGAAACACTACTGGTTTGTTCTTGTTCTGCACTACTACTGTACATGTATGTTGGTAAAACAAAAAACTTATTGTTCCTTGTAATCTTGTTGCTCATGATAAGGATTAAAAAGATACTGTATATTGGTATTTATATAATATATAATGAATATATATATATATATATATATATATATATATATAGTATTTATATATTGAATTGATTGATTTTTATAGTGAAAAATGCTAATTATAAGTATTCATATTTGCATGCTAACGTTATTTAAGTAATAACGTTTTATCTCGATGGACATTTTGGTCCAAAGCTTGCTTATGTCTGTTTTGTGAAAGATTGGTTCAGCAATTAATATGAATGATATATGGGGAAAAACTTTTTACTAAATACCATGTACATGATTTTGCTTAATTTCTTTCTTTTGCAGATATTCATGTCTGAAGCTGGGAAAATTAACCAGAAAATAAAAGTGTGGTTTGTGGAATATTTTAATATCACGGATACAATTGCCATCATCTCTTTTTTCATTGGATGTGGACTGAGGCTTGCTTCATACTCATTTGATGCCAGAATACCTTTGAACTTGGATTTAAACGTCAATGAAACTCAAAATGCAAATGTATATGGTCCCATGTTAATCAGTGGAAGGTTGATTTACTGTCTTAATATAATATTTTGGTACGTCAGGCTACTTGATTTTTTGGCTGTCAATCAACAGGCCGGACCCTATGTTATGATGATTGGCAAAATGGTAAGTTCATACAGTGACCTGTAAGTTTGAAATATTTATTCATATGGGTATTTGTTTTTTGAGTGAGAAAAATAGATGAAAATGTAAAACAAGCATACAAAGGCGCATTGTACACTATATTTGTTGTTTTGGTCCCTAGCCGCATGGGCTAGAGATGCAGCACAGTCTGGTTACCAGTGATAAATGTAAAAGGTGTGCTGTTGTGTAATGGCTCTGCTTCAGTTGATTTCTCTTCTTCCTCTCTACTTACATACATAAAATATAAACTTAGTAGTTAATTTCTTCATGCTGCTCTTCAAGCATAAAATATAGCAAATGCTGCCCCATGCATTTTCTTCTTTCTGATTCAGTTAGTCAGTACAGTCGTACAGGTATTCACATCAGTACTTTAAGCGACTGGACCTTCTGCACTTTCAGCTTTTAAAACCTTTCAGTTCTGTGATAACTAGAGTTTTTTCTTTATTTTTTAGGTTTCAAATATGTTTTACATAGTTATCATAATGGCGGTTGTGCTTCTGAGTTTTGGAGTTCCAAGACAAGCAATTCTGTACCCGTTTAAAGATCCAACTTGGGAGCTTGCAAGGAACATTGTTTTTCAGCCTTACTGGATGATCTTTGGGGAGGTGTATGCTTATGAGATTGATGGTATGTTTCAGATCATATTAACACTTTAATATTTTGATACTTATTGCCCCAGGCATTAAAAGGAGAAAACATACAATTATAGTGTAGTGTTGATTGAATTTTGTATGCGAGATTCTATAGGAAGGTGAGTGTGTATGGCATTTTATATGAATTTGCATTAATCCTAAATGTGCCAATGTTCGTAGTTTTGACTGTAGACTTGTCTTCTGTGGCTTTTATGTATTCTACAGCTATGGTTAATATGTTATAATGTTGACACTTATACACTAAAGCTACGTACACACTTCCAATTATTATCGTTGGAAAACGAACGACGAACGTTCATGCACGATATATATGAACGATCGTATAGCACCGATCCTGCACATAGAGTTAACGACACGATCGTTCGTAGATATTGTACACACAATAGATACGATCGTTTAAGCGATAGAGGAACTATGTGCACGACAGGAAAGTGAACGGGCGTTCGTTCATCACGCATGCTCAGATCATGGACGATCAACGAACGACCGTACACACGAACGATGTTCAACGATCGTCGTCCAATCCGATCCGCCGGTCCGGTCGTTCGTTTCCAGCGACTTTCCTCGTTCGTCGGCGTCGTTGGTTACTTTTTTACGAACGATTTTTTGCCCAATCGATCGTTCGTCGTTCGATTGGAACGATAAAAATTGGAAGTGTGTACGCACCTTTAGACACAGAGACACGAGCTAGATACAAAATCAATTCCTGCAGGAGATGGTAATCTGGTGTTTTTTTTTTTTTTTTTTTTTTTTTATTATTATTTGGCATGTGCAAATGTAACAGTTTATCATATGCTTTTTATTTTATAGTTTGTGCTTCAAACTCGGAAGTACCATTACTCTGTGGTATTGGAACATGGTTAACACCGTTTCTTCAAGCTGTCTACCTCTTTGTACAGTACATCATTATGGTGAATCTTCTGATTGCATTTTTTAAGTAAGTCAGTTTCAATCAACTTTTCTTGGTGTTCAGCAAGCATAGTACATACCTCATTACAGGGCTGTACAGTATTTCCCACTTAATAAAATAATGTTTAATTTTGTTTTTCACGATCTCCATTTTTTCAGCAACGTGTTTTTTCAAGTAAAGGCTATTTCAAACATTGTATGGAAGTACCAGCGATATCATTTCATCATGGCTTACCATGAAAAGCCTTTTTTGCCTCCGCCATTAATAATCTTCAGTCACTTGTCCTCTCTGTTCTGCTTTGTTTGTAAACGAAGAAAGAAGGGCACATCTTCACATGGACCAAGTAAGTTCTGCCATCCTGTTATTAATTTCTCCCTAAAATGTGCCTGTCACCTGGACTTTTAGGTAGTCATACTGATGGCTTTTCTACTATTCAGTCTACCTTGTGTATTTGAAATACTCAAGAGTTTGAGTAATTAGGCGTGCATCAGAAAATTAGGAGTTATGAATTGAAACAATTATTCCTAGTTAGGTGTGCACTCCTACATAATATATAATCTAACATTGTTATGTAGGTAGTACTTTGCATTAATTGTTAAGATTTTTAAAAAAAAATGTGCAAGTATGTTATAATATACATGCTTTTACAGTCTCTAATAACTAATAATTAACTAAATAATTCCCCTTCCCCCTTCTCAAAAGAACTGTTTCTAACTGAGGAAGACCAAAAGAAGCTTCATGATTTTGAAGAGCAATGTGTTGAAATCTATTTTAATGAAAGAGAAGATAAATTTCATTTGGGAAGCGAGGAGAGGATACGTGTCACTTCAGAAAGGTAATGCATTTAAAATGAAAATTTTGCTAAATGAGCAAAATTATATACATAGGTCACCTAATTATAATATACTAATATAAGAATTTCATTTGTTCATCATTCATTTGTTTGTTAACAGGCAGCATTGCACAGCTGTAGGGTCTGTAAGAGTAATAACTGGAAAATGTGCAGAGCCACATCACTCTATTTAAACAAGCAACTTGTAAAAGTGTAATATTGATAGAATTTTAGGATTCCAGTATCCAGATAAAATACATTTGCAGTTTACTTCTGAATAACTACAAACATTGTGTAAATTCAATGTAAAACATTACAAAACATATACAAAATTGCCACTGATTAACACTATACATAGAACTCCTCTAGCGAGTTTTGAGTGTGAGGCTTAATATTTGACTAAATAAATGTTAGTTATAAGACGATCTTCGTTCATTGACACTTTTCGCCTGATAATCAGGCTTGTTTAGGGGATTATTGGCTTGCTTGTTAAGTGGTGTAACTATTTTGAGGGTATTCATTTGACCCCAGGCATGTGCGAGAGAGGTTGAACGAATTATAAGTTCCTGTGAGGGTCTAGGTAAGCAGGTTGCCTTGATTTAGGTGAACTGTGTGAGTTGCCAGTTATCAGTCATAGAATCCAGGAACAGCAAAAAGGGAGGAAATTTGTGAATTTATTACAAGATATTTTTATGGTACAGTTAATGGAAGCCCCAACTAGAAATGATACTCTGCTAGAGCTAGTTCTTTCTACAATGCAGAGCTTATAAAAAGTGTGCATATAAAAGAGAATCTGGGTAGCAGTGACCATAATATGACTTAATTTAATTAAAGTTGTAAACAGAAAGCAAAAAACAGGAAAGATAAAAATATTTAATTTTAAGAGAACAAATTTTCCATATTTAAGGGCAACTATCTGTGACTTGGACTGGGTAACAATATTGTCCTCAAAGAACACAGAACAGAAATGGCAATGTTTCAAGTCTATTCCTACAAACCACACTGAAAAAGATCTACCATTGGGTAATAAGTTTAAGAGGCTAAAATTAAAATCTGTGTGGCTCACATCTGATGTTAAAAAAGCCATAAGGAACAAAAAAAGAGCATTCCAAAAATATAAAAATGAAGGATCATTGTAACTAGGGATAAAGAAAAGGTGGATTTACTAAACTCTTTTGTTAGCTCTGTGTACACAAAAGAAAACGGCAGAGCTCAAGTCCAAATTCATAACTGCAATGTCACTGCCTTAAATGAGCCACAATGGCTCAAAATTGATATGATTGAGAAACAGTTGGGTAAAATTAAGGGTGACAAAGCACCAGGACCTGATGGAACATATCCACGTGTCCTCAAAGAGCTGAGCTCAGTTATTTCAAAGCCATTGTTTCTAATTTTTAGTGACACTTTAGTCACTGGCATGGTACCGGTGGACTGGCTTAAGGCCAATGTAGTTCCTATCTTCAGAAAGGGAGCAAAGTCATTACCAGGTAACTACAGACTGGTTAGTTTAAAGTCCATAGTTGGAAAGGCCCTAGAGAGTTTGATAAAGAACCACATTGGGGAGTTTCTGCTAGAAAATAATAATGTAAGTGAGTGTCAGCATGGCTTCAAGAAAGACCAAAGTTGTCAAACAAATTTACTCTCTTTTTATGAGGAAGTAAGTAAACAGGTAGACATTGGGAAAGCAGTTGACATAATGAACTTGGACTTTGCTAAAGCATTTGACACTGTACTCCACAGACGGTTCAATGGGTTTAGTAAAGTCAGTCTGTAAATAGATCGAGAAATGGCTCAAAGACCGCATCCAGAGAGTTGTAATTAATGATTCATACTCTGGTCCAAGGTTATTAGTGGTGTACCCCAGGGTTCAGTGTTGGGACCTTTACTGTTTAACATCTTAATAAATAATATAGCGTTTGGGACTAAAAGTACCATTTCTGTGTTTGCAGATGACACCATCTATTTGATGGAATTAAGTCCATACAGGATGTCTATAATCTACAAGCAGACCTGGATGTACTGTTTGATTGGGCAGCCAAGTGGCAAATGACATTTAAAATAGATAAATGTAAAGGGGTAACAACATGCATGCTTGGGGAATACATTTGGGGAGTCAGAAATGGATCTGGGGGTTATGATAGATCATACATTTAATAAGAGCATGCAATGCCAAGCTGCAATATCTAAAGATAGTAAAGTAATTTATTGTATTAAAAGAGGAATAGACTGCAGAGATGGAGACATAATCCTGCCCCTGTACAAAGCATTGGTCAAACCTCAACTGGAATATGCAGTTCAGGTTTGGGCACCAGTTCACAAAAAGGACATTGTGAAGTTGTAGAGAATGCAGAGAAGGGCAACTAAACTAATAAAAGTAATGGAGGAGCTCAGCTATGAGGAGAGATTAGCTGAACTGAATCTATTCTCCCTTGATAAGAGACGTTTAAGGGGGAATATGATCACCCTGTATAAATATATAAATGGTCCAAATAAAGAACTCTCTTCCCCATTATTCACTTTGAGATTACAAAGAGCAAGAGGGCACTCTTTGCGTCTGGAGGTAAAGAAGTTTAAGCTCTGAATAAGGAAGGGATTCTACACTGTAAGGTCTGTGAAAATGTGCAATCGGCTCTCTCAGGAAGTAGAAGAAAAAGCTGGATGTTTTTCTAAAAGTACAGAATATAACTGGGTATTTAGGCTTTAAAGTAAAGATAACAGACTGTTGATCCAGGGAACATCCGATTGCCTCATGGAATCGGGAAGGAATTTTTTGTTTCCCTGTTGAAGCAAATTTTACCAGGGTTTTTTTTTCCTTCCTCTGGACCAACTTTGTCCTATAGGGTTTTATATCTGGGATATGTTTTATTTTCCTAGGGGCTGAACCTGATGGACTTATGTCTTATTCAACCTAACCTACTATGTAACTATGAATGATAACAGGATGAAGTTTCTTTAACTTCAAGGAAAGAAAGTGTCAAAAGGTCCTTCTTGGATACTGCCGCTGGAAATTTTGCAAGGCCTTACATTTTCAGTTGGCGAGCTGTGCTGGATTTTACTAATGTTATACATTTCTATATTTCTATACATATACATATCTACAAATTACTTCTATCAGCGCCATTAAAACCATAATGTGATCTTTAAACACACCATTTTTTTTCATTTTCTAGGGTGGAAGAGATGTGTATACAGATGAAAGAGATTGGAGATCGCGTAAACTTTATTAAGCGCTCTTTAGTGTCTCTGGATTCACAGATTGGACACTTACAAGACCTCTCTGCTCTTACTGTGGACACCTTGAAAACTCTTACTGCACAGAAAGCGTCAGAAGCTAGCAAGGTTCACAATGAAATCACACGTGAACTAAGCATTTCTAAGCACCTGGGACAAAACCTGGTGGATGATGGAGCACTTCGTTCCTCCATGAGGAAGAAGCAAAGCGTTAGCAATTTTTTTGGCTCTTCTTTTCCACAGGGTAGTCCTGAGGCAAACAGTAATTTGCTGTTCAATATTTCTTTGAGGGATGAAAGAAGCGTTCTGGGCAGAAAAGTGGCTGAAGATCCTTTCTTACCAGCTCGTAGAGAAAAGCTTAATATTCCAGGGGCTGGTCCACCTGGAGGTGCCTTAATTTCCACTGAGAACTGTCCTGTAGAACTGCCAAGCGCACAGGCAGAACAGTCTCTCTTCGATAATCAGAATCCTGTCATTGTCACCAGTAGTGTCCCCAGCTGTGCTTCACCCTCTGCTACATTTTTTGTTAGCACACCATCCCAACCACGCTCAAAAAATCAGGTAGATGGGACATCAAAGTTGGAAATGCCTCTGCAGGAGAAGTCTTCTAAAGAAGTTGAAAGTGCAGTGGAATTTGGAGCCTTTGTTGGTAGGTTTTTTTTTATTTTACACATTCAGTTTTTTTCAAAATACTTAAATGTAAGTACCTCAAAATCTAATGTTATCCTCCACACAGACACACTGGGCCTAATATATTAAAGCTCTTCAAGGCTGGAGAGGATACACTTCCATGAGTAAACCTGGGTGGTCCAGCAAACCTGGAATGGATCTGGTCCAGGATTCAAAACATTTGCTAACAAATATCAAATTACTTTGAAGAAATCCATTCCAGGTTTGCTGGATCACCAAACTTCCCTGATGAAAATGTATTCTCTCCAGCCTTGGAGAATTTTAATAAATCAGACCTACTGACTAGCAAGGGGTGGGAAGCTCTTTGAGTTAGAAGGTATTTGCAAAATTCTACTGTTCAGTATTATTTTAAATAATGGGAGGAGTTTAACATGTTCTGTTTACTGCTTACTGCTGTTTACTCCTTCACTGTTCTGTTACAGTCTGTGGGCAGCTTAATGACCAAGCTGTGTGCTTTCAAACAGGGTTGCTAGCTTAACTATTGACTGGCAGAACTTCCTTTATTAAACGACCGATCATTTCAGGATAAAGACTCCTTAAGTCTACTATCTTATAATGTAAAACCATTATTACTTTTTTTTTTTTTACATTTATACGCTGGTTGGTGTCGAAAACCACATTTTTTACTTCTAAGAGTGTATATATATATATATATATATATATATATATATATATATATCACAACACAATTACAAATTTTTTTGCAGACAAAACTGTTCAAAGTGCCTGTAGGCACTATAAGCGTCACATATTAAAGTAGGCCCCCTTTTGCCTAGTAAATCAAGTCCCTGGGTCCCAGGTTCGATTCCCAACTAGGACATTATTTGCATGGAGTTTGCAGGTTCTCCCGTGTCTGCGTGGGTGTCCTCTGGGTACTCTGGTTTCCTCCCACATCCCAAAAACATGCAGTGAGGTTAATTGGCTCCCACCTAAAAATTGACCTTAGAATACAATAATGACATATGACTATGGTACAGACATTAGATTGTGAGCTCCTTTGAGGGACAGTTAGTGACATGACTATGGACTTTGTACAGAGCTGCGTAATATGATGGCGCTATATAAATACTGTGTAATAATAATAATAATATTTTTCAATTGTTTTTCCCATATTGTAATTGTTTTTAAAAAATGTGTTTTTCCTCCCTGAGAGATTTTAGTGTTTCTCCGTCTTCTAATGTGTAGCATAACTGTATCCCTACGGAATGCTTGCTCATTCCAGGCACCAATCCTTTGGCATGCAGTGTCCCCTGCTAGTTGATTGATAATGGCTCTGATTATCTATAGCTTAAGACTGGGCTGTGTAAATTAAGACAATTCTCTAAGTGTAGCTACAACTTCATTGTTTGGATCAGTAAATTATACTTGCTGGATCAAGAGAGTGAAACTGTTATTGGGGAGGGGGTTGACTAGTTTTTAAATGTTAATGGCATTGTCATTGGACTCATCATGGTGATTCTGCTCCGTATGTTAAGCAAAATATAGGAGAAAACCAGAATATGTTGTCATCGGGGAGAAATTGGAACCATATGATACCTAAGGATGTGGCATCCACTTAAGACTTCTGTTGTCTGTTATCCAGGAAGGGGTTATTTACTGTAGGGAATGGAATTTTGTTCAGGTTTGTTTAGATTATTTACGTTAATACTAATGTAGAAGAGAGGAAGAGACAAGCTCCTGATACCCTCAAGATTTAGGTTACACAAAGGATTATTGCAGTTGTTTGCCTCCACGTATATCTGTGTTTATGACGTTACTGTGACTTGTCTGAATTGGAAATGTTTTTATTTGTTTTTCAGGACATAGAGACAGTATAATGCTTCAAAAACAGACAAAACCTGAATTTCAGAAAAAAGGAGAAATACACCCAACTGAAATGGTAAACTACCACTTGCTTACTATTTAAGACACAACCATTAACAACAATGTCCACAAAGCAGTTATCATTTATTCAAAATAGTGTCTAAAAACCACCAAACACTACCAAAAAAACCTAAACATGTTGTGCACCTTGGTACCTTATCTATAAAGCTTTATTCTGTAGTCAGGCAAGTGCCAAGATCCAGAACTAATCCAAGGGAGGTGTGTAAAGTCTTTCATGCTGTAGTAGGTTCTCAATCAATATTTAATGTTCCAAATTTGTTAGGATAGATAAAACACATGATTTTCTCTTGATGGTATATTGTATGATATGATCCATTTTACTTTGATATTTAAACAGTTTTATGATCATTTGTGCTATTATATTGATATTATATTATATTTCTATTATATCTAATTAAAATATTGGTTGTGGCACAAAGTGGGTTTGATCTCAATATGATGGTTATCCCCCCACCCCAAAAAAAAACACCTTGTCAATAATTATTTTTTTTTTTTTACCCAAAAATCATCCATAAATATCGTTGATTTGTTTTGTTTGTTTTCGCTGCATCTAATAAAAATGTCATAGAATGTGATTATCTTATCCAAAACGCATGTTTGGATACAGGGTGGTATGTAAAGGGAAGGTGCAGGGCTTTACTGCATATTTTCTTTAAAATTAAGCCCACAAAAATGAAGTCTGGTAATTCTGATATATTAATAATTCTGTAGTTTGCTACCCAACCCAGTAGCATTCTAGGCACTTTCACATCATTAGCGTGATTAGGGTTCCTGCATAGAATATTATTATTTACAGAATTTCACAAGCATTTATTCTTTGTCTGTGTCTGTTTCTATCAAAAAACATCTAAAAGATTTGTATGTATATGTTGGAAATAAACACACATAGCAGAGTTGGCTCCTTACCATTATAATCGAATTAAAATGGAATTCATTATTTTGTAGCTAAAGTGAAAAAAAAATTCCTCTGTAAAATCTCTAATCGGCATTCGGTATGATGCAGCTTTTATTGATTGCTCAATTTGCCAGAATCGTATAACCTTGAGAACAATCTGTATGATTTGCCAAAATTTTTTTTTTTCTTATTCTGTAGCTGGACCCTTACCATTCTGCTAGCCTGAAACAAGTAAGGTCCTGTGCTGGATTTGTGGAACTCAATAAGATCTCTCAGTCTTTGCGCTTAGACCATTGTAAGTTCTGTGTGGCGGTGGTTGTTTTTTGTAATTATAAACATTAATGTGCTATTGCATTATTCTTTTCTGAGGGTTCTCTTAAGCAAATGATGGTATTTCCTGAGCTAGAGTCAAAAAAGTTGTAACAAAATAAAACTACTAATATAATATTAGGTCAAATTATGGTTCTTTTGGGGCATACACAATGTAAAATTTATTGAACTATATGTTTCAATAGAAAAGGTAATCATGGCTGCAAAGTCTGTTATTTTTGGTACTTTTTTGGTCTTACTGCCACAAAGTACAGTTTTTTCATTGGACACTACTCTACAATAACACTAGTACTAAACTGAAGGTTTTTACAACTTATAAAAAAGTTAGCCATGGGGTGGTCTGTTTTTGTGACATATTTCCATTGGCTCCTAACACCAACAAGTTAAGACATAGAAATGGCCTGCATCAAGCATGTTGCTGGCTTCGTTACAGGCCAGATAATATAGATTCTGGTAGTTTTTGTCAGTTTTACCCATTGATTATATGCAGTTCCTTGCTATGTCAACTTTTGGCTGTGACAGCCCAGTACTGCTGAGGTATAGTAAACACTTTAATCCTCTTTGTGCTTTGGGGGATGTTCTATTGTGTTGCATGTTTTTATTACTTTTATTTGAAGTGTGCTTCAACAGTACTGGTAATGATCTACTATGTGGGAGCTTTGGCTCTGAGATGACAAGGCTATGCACTAAAATTGTAACTATGTGTGCTGGGGGGTGCAGAGTAGACACATCTTCTATATTACAGTTGAACATCATACCCTGCCTGTACTGGAAGTCATTCTGTTGCCATATTGCAAGTAAGTCATGCCTTTCCTGTACAGAAAATCAGACTGTCATTATGTTTGTGTTGGGCCTTTTGTCTTACCTGTACAGGACAGGAAGTTGGGAAGAACTGTGTGAAAGGGGCACTATGGTGAACAGATTACCTCAGTTGACCTGGGGCTAGGGTGTGAAGAACATGCTCAGAAATGTTGTAGTTGCTTGGGGTTGCATGTCCAAAAACACGCTGCTCCACTGTGAAGGAGCTCAGTAATTTCACTTGCTTACTCTGTGGTGATTCAGGAAGCTGAGGGAGATCCATTCTGTAACACTCACAAACGATCACCAGCAGCTTCCATCATTTGTTTTCCCACTCCAATCCTTTGTTTTCCCACTCCAGTCCTTTGTTTTCCCACTCCCATTCTTGTGTATTCCAGGGCAATTCTCATCCCTGTATTCCCAGGTGTTTATTTGGTTATTTGGGAAGGTTTTCTCACATGAAGAATGCACTTGTCGCCCATACCTGTATAAGAAATGCCCACCTTCTTCTTTTGGCGTAAAGAATGCAGCAAGATCACCACTGATCAAAAAAACTTTCAACCTTTCCCTTCCCATAGGAAACGTAGTGTGCAAGCTTTGCTGAACCAAGGAAGATTAATTTTAGTACAGCACACAGCAAAGCCACCTAGTTTATTAAAATGCTCTTCTGTAAGCAGCCTAAAAAAGTACATGTAGCTGACATAATCTTTCCCATTCTTTTCTCTAGTACACAGCGGCAGTCGGAGAGCATCGCTAACTGAGGAGACAACCACTGTGGACTCCAAAGAAGTTTTTCTAGCGGTTAGAACAATTGTTTTTTTGTTGTATTGTAATTCATGTCTGTTCCAGATATGGTAAATTGCTTTCAGGTGACCTTGGTTCTGTTTTTTATGCAGTTATCTTAAAACTGTTTCATTATTTAGGCCAGATCAAGGTTGGTTTCTGTAACAAGATCAGTGTGGGAAAAGGTCAGGATAACCGTTTGCTTAACACAGTGCCCCAATTCTTCTTGATTGTTCGGTCAGCAGGCTTAACACTACTCCTTTATACTATTCTTACGTCTTGTAGACATGAGCAGTCAGGTGGATGGGACCAAAGTTAAATGTCGTATATTAAAGAATGCAAATGTGATATATGAATGCAGTTAAAATCCTTATATCGGGCGTATTGGGTTAACCCCCCCCCAGAAATGAGGCTAGAAAACATAGAGCTATTAGCTGCCAGCTATGGGGAGTTTTTCTTTGTGAGATAGAAAAACTGAAGGTCCAAATATTATTAAATCAGTTTTTTTTGAGTGTTTTTTTTTATTTGTTGTTTTGTAATAGTTTTTGTTTTTTTCAGGATTGGTTGCAAGCCCAGTCATATTCTTTGGGTAAACCCAAGTAAGGAACCACTTCTATCTTAATGTAAACTTATTCTGTGCTGTAGACCTTTGCTCAAGGCAAACGTTACATTTCCTTACATTGTCACACAGGTGTATGATATAGGAGTGTTACCTGTGTAGATTGTATGTCCATCCTACTGCTCCTTGCAGGCTCCTTTTTCTCTTGTGAAACTCCATTTTTTTTTTTTTTTAAAGAAATAACTAACCAAATTTAACCGCTCAGATAGTTTAAAAGGTATTGCAGTTATGTTATGGTCGTTATGTTATATGTTCTTGTTCATATTATAATGGAAAAAAAGCCTAGTAGTCTTTTCTTTCTTGCTTTCAAGTAGCTTCACAAACTATAATTACATTTTACATACAATGTAAAGGTTAATGTTTATATAATGAAACCTTTTAAAAATATTTTAAAAAAATCAATAACATTTTAGTTATTGACCAAAAGAGGACTTCTCAGAGAAGCTCTTATCCTAAAGCAGGCCTAAACTCAAAGTTTGTACTTTACATAAAAGGGTAGACAACCTTTTTATATAACGTAAAAATATTATTCTTTTTTTTCTTTCTGGGTGAAATACCCTATGTTCGGAGCACACGGAGTAAGACCTTGGCTTTCAAACACTCCTGTGTGCTGTCCGCACAGGGTATTTGAACTATTTAAAAGCAGTGCATTTATTTATATACAAAGTCAGACTCTAGACTTTACGCATTACAAACCTAAAATACAATATTTGCTGCACTTAGCCAAAATTATACTGCAAAGAAATCCCCTGTGACTGTAGGGAGAGCTGAACAGGTTAGCCCCTTTTTTTTTTGTCTTTGTTGCTTTGTACATGATATGATATAGTATTTTCTATTTATAGGCCTACACCAGAGGAGGATGCTTTGAACGGTGAGTAGCCCTGAGAGACATTTAGGCTGTGCTGTTTTTATAGCAAGCTACAGAAAAACGTAACACTCTTTTTATTTTTGTAGGTATTGGCTCTCCTTTCAAGCCCATTTCAGACATCAGTTATTGTTATTCAGGTTGGTTATTTGATATGGTACCATTGCATTAGGAAAATACAGCTTTTCTTGTTAAGTGTTAACAATTCCTTTCTTGTTGCAGCTGTTGAAAGAAACAATCTGATGCGACTGGCCCAGAGTATTCCTTTCACCCCAGTGCCTCCAAAAGGTGAGCTAAATCATATGTTTATTATCGCTGACACCCATAACTGTTCAGGAAATGAATCTAAAGTAGATTTAGCCTGTGTTGTATCTAAAGAATTTGTAAATCCAATCTTGTATAGTTGATTTTAAATCTTTTTTTAGTTATGAAGCTACATTGTAGGGAACTAGTAAAAGTACGACATTTGTTAATAATGAAATTCTATCACCACTGATAGCCTGCATATACTACTATTACAGCTATTTTAGATTGAAAGTCAGCCCATTGTTATTATATTCTAATCAAAATAAAACGTACAATATTAATTTCTGCAGTATTTTTATTTTCCTTTTACTGCATACACAGTGTATTCTACATCGAAGGCAATGATGTAAGTGATAACTGTTACAGTTGCCAGTGTGTTTGTCAGCTCTACGCTTTCAACAAAGTTTTTTTTCTTTATATAAAAGTGTAGATTTTGGGGCTTTTCCAGGCAGTAAAAGTACAGCCCACCTGGTCCAGTGGGATTCTTTGCAGAGAACCATAATTTGCTAGACATGTTGAAGACAGCCATGAATTCAGTTCCCAATATTCTTGTTAGGGGCTACCTACCTATTTATCAATATGCCAGGTTGATGTATTTATTCATCACTTTTTAGATCACCAAACATAGTATTAAAAAAAAAGCAATGCTCTTTCCCTGTATTGACTCTGTTGACCTTAATTGGACAGTTATATTTTTCTGATTCATTAAAACCAACACTGAATGGTAGCTGCAAGTACTCCAGTAATTTGACAATATTCTTCCAGTCCTGTAGAAGGGCTACAAATTGGGGCTACAGTAATAATTAAGTAAAATACTTTATTAGTGTGGGGCATGATAAGAAACATCAAGTTTTTGTTGATACCTAAATAGAAATCAGCTTCACATAAAATGAGGGTAAATTGTCCAGTTTTATAATTCTATCACAAATAAATGCGATGATGTTTTTGACATTAAGAGTTTTTTTAAGTTAAGTTGAGATCAATTTGTGTTTTTTCAACAGAAGCATATATTCTGTTCTGGATGATCTGATTCGGTTTCAATTTGTTTGTATATTACAGGTGAATTGGTCACAGTGTATCGCTTAGACGAAAGCTCCCCACACATCCTGAACAACAGCATGTCATCCTGGTCACAGAGAGGGCTTTGTGCTAAAATTGAGTTTCTAAGTAAGGAAGAGATGGGAGGTGGATTGAGACGAGCTGTGAAAGTGGCCTGCACGTGGTCTGAGAATGACATCCTAAAGGCTGGGCACTTCTATATCATCAAGTCATTCCTTCCTGAGGTGGTGAATACCTGGTTAGGAGTGTACAAGGAAGATACTGTCCTCCATCTCTGTCTTAAAGTAAGTGTATTTTCTCTTTCATATCTATGGGGAAAAAACGCCTAATGGTCATCCTAAAAAGCAATTTCAATTTTTTTTTTTTTTTAATGTATTTTTAATTAGTGTCTGTAAATGCTCATGAGGTTAACATTGTTAGCAATGTAGATGTCTGAAGTAAAATCAATTCCAGTTATTTTAGACAGTTGTTTGGTATTGAATTTTACCTTCAAAGCATAATTTTAGACTTTGTGAAGCCGCCTTCTGCCTGACATCACCAACAACATATTAGAGTGGGGTACAAGCAGAAGTAGATGTGCTAATTATTTGGGTCATGCAGAAACAAATATTTTACTCTGTGTAGGCCTACAGATCAGGTTCTTAGCATTCAGTTTGCAGAACTACCAGTAACGTTCCCTAATATACAAATGTATGCATGATAACCAGTATTCAAACTTTGAAGCAACAAGGTGTTCATTCTGTGCCTTTGCGTCTGATACCATATTCTGTGTGATTTTACAATTTTAGGAGATACAACAGCAAAGGGCAGCGCAGAAAATGACGTCTGCTTTTAATGCAATGAAGCCAAAATCTATCCTGTACTCTCCAAGGTAGCGAATTATATTATAAAGTGTTTTCTGTTTACTGTATGCAAATCATTGTGACATCTGAAACATACATTTTTGTTTTGCGTACAAATAGAAATAAATACTATAATTGTTAAGATTTAATTGCTACTAGAGGATATTTTCCATCCAAGTGTCTTCCTAATTTATTAAGGTTACTTTATTACATATGAATATGCAAGTGGTTAATAAGTACAGCAGGGGGTCGGCAAACTCCGGCCTCTAGGACAGATATGGCAGAGCCGGTAGTTTGTTCTGGCCTAACGCCCCCTGACTGATCCGGCTCAATCCCGGCCGACAACCCGCGGCTCCGGAGCCAGGGGGCGTTAGGCTGGAACAAACTGCTGGAGCTCTGGAACCCCATGTGGCTCTTGAGTCTCCTCTTGCTGTGGCTCCCCTATTTACCGTGGCTGGTGTTAACACTTCCGTCGCCAGGGTAAATAGAGAATGCCCCCTGAAAGGAAATCCATCTCTTCTGCAATGTATATGGAGGAGAGGGATTTTCCTTCAGGGGGCGGGGCGTTCCTGGTGGGGACGGAGCCATTAGGATGAGACTCGAGAGAGAGAGTCTGGCCTAGTGTGCTCCTGCCTACCCCTTAAATGGACAAGTGGCCACAAAAGTTTGCTGACCTCTGATGTACAGCAACACAAATTAGTATGTAAATATATTCATGTTTAACCACCTGGGCGTTACACTGATGTCTAGATTTCTGTACCAAAAGCGGTACACTGTTTTTCATGAAATTTTTTTTTTAAATTGTAGACCTTAAGAAATATAACTTACAGAACGTAACTTACAGAAATATGTCCGAACAGGGTTCTACTAGATATCATGAATATAAAAAATGTTTGAAACACAATCATGTAAAAAAAAAAAAAAAAAATTACTTTTAAAAAAATTAAATAAAAGACACAAAAATCAGCTTAAACAAGAATACATAAATCAAAAATACTCAAAATGCGATAATTCGGTATACTGTATAGTAATATATTTTTCTAAAACACCTCCCTAGTGTCCAACAGTCCAACGTCACATACCTATAGACAAAACCACATAAATATATTTTGTATTTTTTTGTATTGGACTGGATACAGGACTTTGTATTGAATCCAATACAAAATATTTGAATTTCCCGCTAGGACCCCCATCGACGGGCTCACGCACGGACATCAGGAATCGCTGAGGGACGCGTACGCGAACGCCAGGTATTATAATTCTTTCCAAACTTCTGTACTTCCATGCAAAAAGTGTTAATTTTTTTGCATGGAAATTTATTTTAGATTGTAGGCTATAATTCACCGAATTACTCAATAATTACCTGTAATTCACCGAATTACCGCATAACTCACCGAAATACGTCCAAAATTTTATAAATTTAATATTAATTTTTTTATAAACATAAAAAAAATCGTTTAAAAAAAAAAATAGTGTATAATGTAATGTACCTGTACAGTAGCTTATATAATATATATAATACAATTATATATATATATTATATAAGGATTTTTTGTATTGGACTCAATACAGCTTTTTTGTATTGAGTTCAATGCAAAGCGATTTGAATTTCCCGCCCCGCCTCCCGCCCGCACTGACGCATGCAGCGACGTCACCGGGAAACCCCAGAGATCGTCACTGCACTCGCCGGATGAAGACTGAAGACAGAAGACGTGTCCAGGGGAGCTGCGGGGAGAAGGTGAGTATTTTTTTTAGAGATCGACGCTCGAACAGAACGGATCATCACAGCGGGGACCAGGTAAGTGATGGGATTTAACCATCCGACAAAGTTCGGGTTTATCGATTTTTGCAACATTTTTAAACCCCAACCAAGGTCGGGTTTTACGGTCGGGTGGTTAAACTCCTACACAACAAGGAAGTAAAAGCTGAGATTTGTAAAGACTCAGTAGAAGACTAATTTTTAATGACTGTTCTCTCAATGTGTACAGCATTGACTCCTTGAAACTGTAATTTACTTAATAAGTTCTTTGAAATTAAACTGTATAATCAGTTTCCAGAGGCTTATTTTCCACAGAGCAGTTCTAAATTGTTACAGCAGTGCTTTACTCTACACTGTACCTGCATTCTGTGTCATTCATACAGACAGCTTTGGCTTAAGTTATTGAAGATGCAAGCTTTCAGGGATGACTTGAATCTATTTGTTAGAATTTTAGGCAGGTATGAAAATGGTTCCAAAATCCACAGATTTGTATACAGATTTACAAGGAGCAACACGGGAGTACAATTTTTACTATTGTTAAGGCTTAGGCCAGGTACACACATGCAATAATTGATGTTGGAAGGGATCTTTCGCGATCCGATCAAGAATCATCTCTGGTGTACGTAGATCTTTTACATCGAAAGACTGCACCGTTCTGCTCTATGAAGAGGGCAGGGGGAGAACGACGGAGCACCACCCCGCTTTGCTCTCGCCCCTTCACTCTCATTAGGATTGTTCGTTGTCTGTGGATCCGCCAGAACGGTCCTTATGACGACGAGCATTGTACACACATCAGATTCTCGTTCGATATCAGCCCTGAGGCTATTATCAGACGACAATCTGACGTGTGTACGTACCCTTAAGCTTTGCACACATTAGCGTGTGTACTGTGATCTCCAGGGTTGTTATGTTAGAGATATGAAATCCAAACCGTGAATCCATCTATGTCTATTCATGCACTATTTAATATCTTTAATAACTTAGATCTTAGATTAGATGATAGATTAGGTTTGATATATTTTCATTATATTCAATAGTTTATTAAAAATTAGAGCAATCCTAATATTTTATTATGTAAAACCTTCATGGGCAGAGCTATCTAGGTATAGTGAACTGTGTAAAGTGCTCTAGTTGGCGACAGTTTCCCCCCGAAAACCCTCCCCCCTGTAAAAACCATCACTATTCAGATAAAAAGTATAGTAAAAAAAGGAAAAGCAGCACTTGTTTCTTCTACTAGATGTACACAAATTGTGTATGGCCAGGAAATCTTGGCCACTTTCTTTTTTCCCTCTATGAATGAAAGGGGCTTTTTTTTTTTTTTTTTTTTTTTTTTTTGCTTGAGTGTCACAAAGCATAGTACATATAAATGTGCTGCTACTTTATACATTTGCTCCTAGAAGTTCATGTAGGGTTTCTGTCTTTTTGGTGACATACAAGCATTTTTGTGCATTTACTTTCACTTCAAACCTGGAGTAAAATCCTAACATACCAGAACAATTTGTGTTTGTTTTGCAGGTTTCTTGAAGTGTTCTTGCTATACTGCCATTCAGCAGGTCAGTGGTTTGCAATAGAAGAGTGCATGAATGGAGAATTCCGCAAATATAACAACAACAATGGAGATGAAATTGTTCCAACAAATATGCTAGAGGAGACCATGTTGGCATTCAGTCACTGGACATTTGAATATACAAGAGGAGAACTTCTAGTTCTAGATTTACAAGGTCAGCATCTCTCAAGAATCAACCTGTTCTGGGTTGTGTTGTTTTGTATGTTCTTAAATATTTCAACTGTCAAGTTTAGCCTCCAATTGTGTTAACGTATTTGTGTTTTCAAAGGTGTTGGAGAGAATTTAACCGACCCGTCGGTTATCAAATCTGGAGAAAAAAGGCAAGTTGCATCTTAAATTTTATAGAATTTAATATCGATAAAATGTAATTTCAACAGGATTTTACGTTAGTTACAGTTATTGGTTTTAGGGATAGTTCTTCCTTTTCAGTTTTGTTGTACAATTTAAAGCAGATATTTTAATGGTTTCCGCTTTAATATTTGTGGCCATACATTTTTATGCAGTTCTGTTTTCAAATGAAAGTAATGTTGGTATATGCCTAAGAACTACCTCCTGAGACTAATCTGTGTGGACATTATGACAATTTTCTAACTTGGCAAGATCCACAGGCACTTTACCTGTCATCTGTTTACCCTATTGATTACTTGTTTTATGTAGGACAAGTATTCCCAAGCACTTTAGGCTCCTTGCTTTTATTACATTCTAATTAACTACTGATCAGACTCCAAACCACCTAAAAAAGCTAATCAGACAGGTGAATTATTAGGGAGGGAGGAAGATTGATGGCATGGACATAGGGAAGCAGACACACCTGGCAACTGAGTGGCATGTTTGTTGTACACGTTTTTTTAAATGGACATCTGTAGTTTACGTCTATTTGCCATGCCTTCTAAATGCATGTCAGTGTGTGTCTTTTTAGTTGAATATATATTTTTTTTTCTAAAACACTCTAAGAAAAATAGTTGTGTATATTCTGTGGTCAACATGTGAAAATTATACAAAATAATTGCATATCTTCCAACCCATTGCTTTAGGCAAAAAGTTGCCTCATCCCTTTAAAAAAGCATCAAATCCGGAAGGGTTCAAAAGTAGTGGTAGTTAAAGCAAGGTCTTTATCGCAATCAGGCCAAAAGTGATAAATATACAGTAAGGTCCATAAATATTTGGACAGAGACAACTTTTTTCTAATTTTGGTTCTGTACATTACCACAATTAATTTTAAATGAAACATCTCGGATGAAGTTGAACTGTAGACTTTCAGCTTAAATTCAGTGGGTTGAACAAAAGGATTGCGTAAAACTGTGAGGAATTAAAGCCTTTTTTAACACAATCACTTGATTTCAGGGACTCAAAAGTAATTGGACAAATTTAAATGCTGAAAATAAAATGTTCATTTCTAATACTTGGTTGAAAACCCTTTGCTGGCAATGACAGCCTGTAGTCTTGACCAGATGCTGGGTTTCCTCCTTTTTAATGCTCTGCCAGGCCTTTACTGCAGCGGCTTTCAGTTTCTGTTTGTGGGCCTTTCTGTCCGAAGTTTAGTCTTCAACAAGTGAAATGCATGCTCAATTTGGTTCAGATCAGGCAACTGACTTGGCCATTCAAGCATATTCCACTTTCTTTGCTTTAATAAACTCCTGGGTTGCTTTGGCTGTATGTTTTGGGTCATTGTTCATCATTGTTCGCCTCCCTTCTCTACCCAGCGCATTTCTTACTGCCACAAGTAAGCAAAAAGCACAGGTTTTAATTGAGGATGTCATACCCATTTCTGCAGTTACACTTACCACTTGCATACCTATTTTTAAACCTTTTGCTAGTGAACACCCAAATGCTTTTAGTAATTCTTGAAGATTATTTCCTATGAACCTTTAGGAAAAGCGATGGATCTCTATAAATACCTGTGCTCTGCATTACTGGTGGACTAAAAATGTTAGAGGTGAACTGAAGGAAGTATGTTTTTTCCTCCTTTGACCTCCTTCTGCAAGCATCTTTTTGCAGTGCACCTAAAATATAGTTCTAATATATCTATTCTGGTGTTTTGTAATTTTTATTTTATTTTTAAAAAGCTATTTAAAGTCCTTCAAGGTAGACTTTTTTTTAGATATGCAGGTCCATCTTCCTAATACTTGTGTACAACCTAAAGTGGAGCCATGATGTTCTCTACCTCCAAAGTAGTGATCTCCATTCACAAAATATAAATATTAAGCAGGCAGCAGTGTAAGCGCAGTACAGGTATTCCTCGTTTTACGACTTACCTGTTTACCAACTGCTCGCACTTTTGACCTGCTCATACGATGAGTGCCCACGCGGCACTTCTTCAGTCTTCTGGGCTCCTCCTCGTCCTCCACAATCCCAGGTCTGCGGACTGTCGGCGAACTTGTCACTGACCGGCGCTGCACGCTCGCAGCTCTGCAGACTAGGTCTATCCTATCCCCCCACCTAACGACTAATACACTTAATGTCCAGGCTGCAGGAACGGAACCTGGTCATAAAGTGAGGAGCATCCGAAGTATTAGTTTGTTTGTATCCAAGATATTTGTGAATAGTTGAATGCATCCAGTGACAGGCACTTTGTGTAAATGTCTCCTTCAACACTTTACCAGTTTAGGGCTGTTAAAATAACAAATATGTACACCTAGTGGTTATGTCCAATACCCTTTCGAATTTGTGGGGAGGAGGATTATTATATGTAAAATATATGTAAAAAATGTTTTGCTTGCAGTAATAATTTAGCATCATTGTATGTTTACATCTATTTAATGTACAGCACTGCTTAATATGTTGACGCTATATAAATCCTGTTTAATAATAATAAAGCCAGAATAATAATGTGTCATGGAATGTGTGAGAATATTCATTAGGAGAGTCTCCTTTTCAAACACAATTGATTTATGTTTGCATGTTCTAGTCTCTAATATTACTCCATTCTCAAAGAATTGTTAAGACTATTGCCATCTGTGTACATGTTAATGATGCACTGCAGTTTAATTTCAACCATTATAGTTTCATTAAATTTATCATAAAATTGAAACTACCCTCAAAACTAGTTTGCTGGATTAGTCCACAACGACAAAAGACTGCACAATGCATGAATGAGTGTTGTACATACAGCACCATTCTGCTCTATGGAGAGGGGTGGGGAGAGAACGACAAAGCAGCACCCCACCGTGCTCTCTCTCCTTCACTTTCCTCGTTTGTGGATCTGCCAGGGCAGTGGTCTGGAAGATGAGCGCTGTACACACGCCAGATTCTCTACCCTGAGGGGATTATTGGACGTGAATCTTCTGATGTGTGTATGTAGACTTACAAGCATTGGTAGATTTTATACAAACGCCATTGTTATGCAGAACTCTGTATATGCTACAGCAAATAGTCTTTTGTAATTATGTAGAAGTCTTTAAGCAAACCCTTTTACATGATTGGAGTTGTGGAGTGGTATGAGAGTAAGGTAAAATATCTTAGTTTTTTTTTATCACCACATATCCTCCCATCTGTAAGACAATGTATATTAATTAAAATGAAATATACAAGGAATATATACAAGGAATGTTCTTTCATATCTAAAGCTCCAGCACTTAGCATAATTTCTTTTTTGTGTTTTGTCTTTTATTAGATCATCAGACATGGTATTTGGACCAGCGAATTTGGGAGATGATGCCATTAAAAATTTCCGTTCTAAACACCATTGTAACTCCTGTTGTAGAAAGCTTAAGCTTCCAGGTAAGTTCACATGTATTGATCAGTCATAATCAGACTGTCACTAAACAAATTATAACAAAAGTGTTTCCTGCCTTTATCCAGTGATATGAATGTTTTATTCTATTTTTTTTTAAAGACTTGAAGAGAAATGATTACACCCCTGATAAAGTTATATTGCCTCAGGATGAACATACAGAGTCATCAACCGATCCTGACAATTCCACCAAAGAATCCAAAACTTCTATTCGACTGATGCTCTAACTTGGAAAATATGTACTAATGACAATACTCACATCCTGGCTCTAAGCGATGGATATTGCACATAACGTGCGTGCTGCTAGAAGTCTTTTTGTTTTTATTTTTAGCATTTTTTAAAACAATGTCTTTTATAAAAGAACTTTTCCTTAAAGTTCTTGCCTCTGGAGTTAGCCCAGATATCGGTCTATAAGACCAGAGTCTGCTTGCAGATTCAGAATGCCTTGTTGTTCATAAGATGATACTGTGCTCCTGCACCTGAACTGAATCATGCAGAAGGTGACCTGCAGGTGGTAATATCTTAGCGCAGTCTTCTTTTCTGCAAGGTTTTCTTGTGGAGTTTATGAAATATATTTAAACTTGATTTTTAGCTGTGTATAGCCGCTATCTTTTATACTTTTAAATTTTATTGATTCTTTAGTAAAGCCATGATCAGCAGACAATTATTGTAATATAAAAGAAAGGGGAAAATGTCCCTTCAAGTTGCCTTGTAAAGAGAAGTGCTTTTTATCTTGTACATCATGCGTGCTTCAGAAGTTTTATCTTCCAAAGACCTCAAACTGTACATCGTATATATCAAATGAGAATGTACACAGTCTCTTTATGTTTTTTATTGATGTATTTAAACCTCTGTACAAAGATCTTTATGTGGTACCTGTTTAAATGAATTATGAAGTTGTAAATTATGGGACACTGCAATGCAGCTCAGCCAATGAATTTAATGTAACTTAATTATTTCGGATGTTGAGAGAGTGTTTATGTCCAGAGACTTTTTTTTTTTGTTTTGTTAAGAGGTACTAAATGCAGGTTTTACCTTCAGAACCTATATGAAGCTCTATTCATTTTAAATCTGTAGTGTATCTTATAGATACAATACTTAAGGCACGAACAAATTAGCTGTTAAAATTGTTTTATGTTGCTGGGAAAAAATAAAATATACTGTATACCTTTTTATATATCCTATAAATCTTAAAAAAAAAAAACAATAAAAAAAATAAAATGTATTCTTCACATTGTGCTTTCTATATTTTTATACTTTCAGTAAGTATTGTATGAAAGGCACTTGGGATTTCATAATTTATTACCCAGCTATATAATATATATATTACTTTAGCCTCTCACTAACATAAGGTCTAAGAAAATAAACACAGAATTGGGAAAAAATCAAAATTGGGAACCCACATTTTAATAACTTGTTAGAAAAACCCAGCAATAAAGTGAAGTAATCCTTTTCTGTAGGACTCAGTTAGCTTTAGCTGTATCACAGATGGCCTTACATTTGACTCTAGAATATTTTGGTATACAGAAGAATTTGTTTACTAAATAACTTCAAGGTGCTCAGGTCTGGTGACTGCAAAAAAAGGCCAAATCGTCACCCATCCACACTGTCCAGACAGTTGCTATTAGGCGTTTGTGCTCATATGCAATGTCTGCTTTGCACCAAATGTGGCTTTATGGGTTATGGGCAGACAACTCCTCTTTGGTCCCATCTGCCCAAAGAACATTGTTCCAGAAGTCTTGTAGCTTGTTCAAATGCAAATTTGCAAACCTAAGTGGTGCTGCCATGTTCCTTTTAGAGAGAAGAGAAAATCTCCCGGCATTTCTTCCAAACAATTCACGCTTGTTTAGTCTTTTTCTGAGTGTCTGGAACTCTAAGGCTGGGTACACGTCCAATAATTGGCCCCTGAGACGATTATTGGACAAGAACCATTAGACTTGTGTACGTAGCCTAACAGATAATAACCTAAAGCCTGAAAAGTCTGAGATGGAGCTCTTGAGTGTGCGGCAATTTCTCTGAGCATCACATGTTGTGACCTTGTGGTGAATTTGCTTGGATGTCTTCCCTGTTAAGATTGGCAACTGGTTTCCACTTGTTAAATTTCTTTCTCACTGTAGAATGATGCCATGAAATATGTATGTAGAATGAAACTTTGTATAGGGAAATGTCTACCAGCAGGTGCAATGGAAAGGGACCCTAAAATAACCAAGGTTGGAGACCGCATTGGTAGAAGCAGGCTGATCTTCAAATTTTAGAACCATCAGTCATCATGGCCATTCTTTACTATCTGGACATTATCTGTATTAGGTTTGTTAATCTCTTGTTTGGGTATCCTACAACATTCTAAAAACGTGCTAGGGTAAATTGACTTCCTCCCAAAATTGACCTTAGACTGTGTTATTGACATATGGCAGTGACATTAGATTGTGAGCTTCTCCGGGACTGCAGCTCCTCAGGGACAAACTCGAGTGAAGTGACTCAGACGAGAAACAGAATCTGTAGATGATGATGTTGAATTTATAATCTCAGTAGTCAGGGTCTGCTATTATAAATGAGAGACCCAGCCTATAAAGTCATACATGACCCCTGCCCTCTACCCCAGGCCTAGACAGGCAAGCAAGCTTAGGGTACAAAGCTCTAGGTATTCATGCTGGTAGCAGTTCATTGTATGTAGGCAGCAGAACAGACAGACAATTGATTCAGTTCCACTTAGGGCTCTGAAGAACAATAAGCAAAAAAATCAATTGTTTTAGTAAATTAATGTTTGATGAATTTTAATTTTACTTGCCAACTACTTGCATACAAAAGTATGTCAAGGGAATGATAAAAATTACTAATTGTGCATATTGTTTTCAAAGTACTCCCTAAGAACATTTAGAAATCATAACCTACCTTTCAATTTTTACTAACTAAACCATGCACAATATGCATCACCTGCCTAACCATTGAATAAGCTGCTCAGTTCACTGCATAGAAATAAAGTGGTCAGTGAGTTATGTTTATTGCCATTGTTAACCTCTCCTTTTGAGGTAAGTTCAATGGCTGATGAGCTGTGAACTGCATGCCTTTGTACAAACTAAATCTGCCAATATAATTGTGAAGACTAGCTAGAACCAGTTAAGAATCACCCTAACCTAATTTCTTTTAATTGCTAAGTGTTTGATCCATATTTGGCCAACCTGTTTATTTTGGTTTTATAGCAGCAATGAAAATTTATAGGTATTATATTTAGATATGATGTATAATATAAGTGATGGTGCAAGAGGTACATATGAGATCACATTTCAGAAATATTTACTATTTATATACCCTAATATTCTGAAACATAGATGATCAAGGAACAAAACAGACTGGGTTTAATTTAATAAAATTCTCCACGACTGGATAAGATAGACTATTATGGGAGAAATTTAGAAAAAAGGGGACAAAGAATGGTAAAAACTAAAATGAAAATCTGGTGAAATTTTTTTTTTAAATATGAAGTTGAGAGTATCTTTAAAGTAGAAAGTAATAAATAAGAGTTATTAGTAATAAAGTAATAAATAAGTCAGTTATTTGTCAATATATATGTGAGAGACTAAAATCCTTTAGCATTATTTGTATGTGTTTTTTATGTGGAAGTGGAATAAACATTGTTTTTAAT
This sequence comes from Pyxicephalus adspersus, assembly GCF_032062135.1. Taxonomy (NCBI): domain Eukaryota; kingdom Metazoa; phylum Chordata; class Amphibia; order Anura; family Pyxicephalidae; genus Pyxicephalus; species Pyxicephalus adspersus. The sequence continues at coordinate 131,957,998 of NC_092859.1, forward strand.
TTACATGTCACTCAAGGGTTCATGCACAGTTAATTCTTAATCTAGTAAATAAAAGAGGGAGTTAAACTTTTACTTTTTACTCTACTTTTTGTATTAGTTTTCTATAAAGCTACGTACACACGGCAGATTTTTATCGCCCGATAATCGGCATCGGCCAATTATCGGGCGAAAATCTTCCGTGTGTACAGTCGGTGTCGTCCATCGTCCGGACGACCGACCTGCCGGATCCACGGACGATGGACGACAGCCGATCGTAATGAAAGGGAAGGGGAGAGCGCGCAGCAGGGTGCCGCTCCGTCGCTCTCCCCCCTCCCCTCTCCATAGAGCATGAACGGTGCTGTATGTACAGCATCGTTCATGCATCTTGCAGCCCCTTGTCATTGGAAAGGATCGTGAAAGATCCTTTCCAACGACAAAAATTGCAAGTGTGTACGCAGCTTTAGTTCTGTTTCATGGCTGCTCTTAACACCCCTGAGGAAGCCAAAGGGCGAAATGCATCGGATTATTGAGCTGCTCTTAAGTTTAATACCTTCTCTTCCCACACCATTTATATGCAGATAAGAGAAGCTTGTATGCCTACTGATTGTTTTAGTCAGAGAGTTATCTGTCTAGTCACTTGCATCTAAATCTCATCATGATGAATGGGATAAGGCACACCTAATGTTTATTATGGTACTAAATTTGCTTGTATTTAATTGAGCTATCACTTTTGTGCTGCCAATACACATGATTTCTTTGGCCTGAACAAAACCCAGTTGTCTCCTTTTTCTAAATTTATTTTAAATAATTAAGGGTTCAGGCCACCAATCACTACTCCAGGCAAGGGTTTGAATTTTCTTGTACTTTTCTTCAGCTCTACATCAGCTCTAGGATTGAAGACATTTTCCAACTAATAATAAATGATTTTTAAGACATCCATTCCAGGTTTGCTGGTCCACACAGGTTCTCCAGTGATAGTCTATCTTCTCCAGTCTTGAAGAGCTTTAATAATCAGACCCAATGTGGTATTTGGAAATGTAAACATCTACAAAAAGTTCAAAGCCTTGTAAGGTCAGAATAGATATTGTCTCTTTTTGCAGATTTCTGAACTTTTTTGATGGATTGATGAAGGGAAGTAAGTAATTATTGATGTTGAGAGTGAGGATAGAAGTGTAAACTTTATTCTATCCTCTGATTTTATCTACTATACATCTAAGCCCAATAGCCTCTGGCTACACACCATTTTCTTTATTTTTTAGAAGCCTCATTGCACAATGGAAACTGGTAATAGAGTTCTTTAGGTTTACCTTTAACCTAATAAAGTTGCTGCCCGTGTTTGCATACAATCTCCTTGAAACAGTGTTTTTTTTATGACACTACCTCCCATTCTATGTCACAGAATGCAGCTCTTAGCTTTGGAAAAAATTTTCTTCTGGTTACTGTTTTCTGTTTCAACATAGATTAAAGTGTGTGTGTGTATATATATATATATATATATATATATATACACACACACACACACACACAAATTACACATCTCTTTACAAAGTAAGTAGTCATGTCAACCTAATGACATTACTATAATCATATGTCTTTAATGTAGTCTGAGGTCAGTTTTGGGGGGAATCCAATTCATCTAACTGCATGTTTTTGGAATGTGGGAGGAAGCCCATGCAAACACAGGGAGAACCTGCAAACATCATGCAGATAGTGTCCTGCAAAGGCTAGAGTGCCACCATGCTGCCCACATTAAATGAAATCATGATATAGTCAATGCTACCCAGATGTAGCAGTAGCATCAGCCCTGTTCTGGAATCCTGTCCGCTGGTCTCAATCGTGATCCTCTGAGAGCGGCCTCTTTATTTTTTGCAGAGTATTTTTTAAGTACCGTATTTTTCGGACCATAAGACGCACTTTTTTTCCTCCTAAAGTGGGGGGAAAATCAGGGTGCGTCTTATGGTCCGAATGCAGAGGTACAGGGGCATATTTTTTTACTTACCTGCCTGTTCTGTGATCCAGCGTGCGGCACCACAGGAGGTAAACAGACAGAGGCTGACAGCAGCCAGTGTCTGTGTTCCTCCTCTGTGTTCCCCTGTGTCCCAGCGTGTGGCACTTGTGCCCGCCCATGAAGGCGGCGCCGATTGATTTGATGAATGCCAATCAGCGCCGCCTTCATGGGCGGGCACAAGTGCCGCACGCTGGATCTCGGGAAATCAAATGAATTTTTTTTTTCTTGTTTTCCCGTGCGGAAAACCTGGTGCGTCCTATAGTCCGGAGCGTCTAATGGTCCGAAAAATACGGTATTTTGCAGAAGGATTGCATTTGTAAACTCTGCTGCCTCTGCTCCAGCATTTCCTCCAGTGTGTGTGTGTGTGAACTCTGCTGCCTCTGCTCCAGCATTTCCTCCAGTGTGTGTGTGTGTGTGTGTGTGTGTGTGTGTGTAGGGGGGGTTCTCTTACTTGCTGGTCATGGGACGTGGCCTCCCCAATAAAAAGAAGTGACTAGCAACTGGAAGTGTCCTGAACAAGGAGTTCTCTTAGGCTCTGTTTACAGGTTCTAGCTGTTCCCGTCCGCGTCTCTTGTTACTGATTCTCCTGTGCACCGACTCTGGGTTTGACCTTTGACTACTCTTGCTTGACGCCTGCCCTGACCTCTGGCATGTTTGACCACACTTCTGTCTCACGTTTCGGCAGTCACTTGCGTGCACGGGGGCCACAACCTGGAAGTAACATCCTTACCTCCAGAGGCTCTCATGAAGACTGGGCAGCTGCTTAGACTCACACACACACACACGTCTGTGCCAACTGAGCTGGTTTTCTTTTACATAGACATTTAAAAATACTAGGTCCAGCACAACATTCTAAATAAAGTTGTAATAAAAGTTGTAACTTTTGTTGCTGTACCAGCAGTGCCATTACACCAATATATTAGGGTAGTTAGATCACCCTATTTGAGCATCCCTTGATGGATCAAATCTAATGTATTTTTGTACGTAGTATAATTCTGCAACAGCTATATTCTCCTGTATCTACTTTCCCTGAAGAAGCCTTGTCACTGAAATGTGTCAGGAAAATGAGACAATCTTGTTTTTCTCTACCTATCCACCCCCTTTCAGGGACTATTGATAACAGTAATTAATTGGTTAGCAGAATGTTTAGTACTGAGTTTGGGTTGTCCACTCTCCTCAAGTAGGCCATTAACCAAGATTATTTATACTAAAGAAACTCTTTTTGCCTATGTTGTTAAGGACATCCAACATACGGACAACTCCTAGATACGAACGGGCTTCCCTACTCCTTTGTGTGAAGGACAGAGGCTTGATAGGAGGGAAGGGGGCGGTCCACATGACTTGCAGGAGAAATCTTTTGCTAAACACAGCTCAGCAACATCTTGTAACTCTTTAATGACTCAGACAAACTCTGCAGTTGTTTCTTTTTGAATATCAAAGCACAGCTTGCTCCAGAAGTTAATGAATTCCTAGGCTTCGTAAAGTTTTTCTTTTGCTTTGTTTGTGATTAACTTACAGTGAGGATTTTATACAGTATACATATTTACTGACAACATGCTGCTTACTAATATGTTGAGACAGACATCTGTCCTAATTGCATTTATTAAAATAATGTACCTGTTCTGACCTACATACAAATTCAGTTTAAGAACAAACCTACAGTCCCTATCTCGTATGTATTCAGCTGTATTGATTTTTATTTATATATTTTTTTTTTATGTGTGTAGCACAAATACTAGTAAACATACCAACATGGGGTCTCTATGTTTTCTGCCATATCCCTCTCCCCCATCTTTCCTGAATCTGCTCTTGTCATGGAAAAATATATCTATTTCTTAAATAAATGTCAGCTGTATTACCATCGAAGAGAATAGACACAGATACCAGTATATCTATAGAGTTACCTCGTTTCATTTATTTAGAGAAAATTCAGTAGGCGGTACAGAAAAATAATTAAAAAGTGAAGTAAACAGTTGATCCTTCAGAAATCCTGAGTCATTGATGGTCCTAAACAATGCATGGCCCTGATATCTCCTCTCACCCCCAGTTCATTAGTTACTTTGTCATTGTTTCCTATTTACACTTTGGTTAATAGACACACAAAAGAAACCTAATAAGATTGTCAGGACATTCACCCCTCACAACGAAGTCAGATTTCTTGTTATCTCTCATGGATAATTCTAATAATTCTAATAAAAAATACACACAAATATGGAGGCCATGACAAAATCATTTTCCCTTTCTCCAATAGTGACTGACCTTTGTCTGACTCATAAGCTTCCCTAATGATTAAATGTCTACCCCTCAATCCTTGTTTAAATATTTCTCCAACTTTCCATAAGCCTTTCCCTTAGCAGAGCCAGCCCTCTTCCATTCAGGTACATATTATCTTTCACATAAGGTTGGCACCGGAATGAAAAGTCTAGGACCCAATTTCTTGCCTTTAGCAGCATTTTTAAACCCATAAGTTTGTCTCTCTGAGCTCCCGCTATCTTTTATGGTACAGGCAATACTCTGAAGATCATACTATACCCTTTTATGTCCTTCCCTTCAAATTGCAGACTATATTTCTAAAGGTATTCCTAAACATACTGTCTTCCACCTACTGTGTTCTTGGTTACAACATAGACAAATACAACTGGGTCATGCCCATTAATTTGTCTACCTGGCCCAAGGACCAGGGGACAGAAACATTTAGCTTAGGGGATCCTGGTGGCAAGGATTGCATTAGGCTACGTACACACGTGCAATAATTGTTGTTGTAAACGAACAATCGGCGGATACTTTGTAATAAAAAAAGTGCACAATGACTGGCCAGCAACGTCAACGAACGAGGAAAGTCATTGAAAACAAATGACCATCCTGGCAGATCTGAATGGACAACGATCGTTCACAATTAATTGTGTGTACAATTGTTTAGTGATTGTTGATGGTTCTGCAGTACACTTTCTCTGGTACACGTCACTTCCTGCATTGTTCAAATGATCGTATTTAGTGTGTGTACATTATTGGTGGATTATATTTAAACGATTGTATCGTTACAGCATGTACAGAATCGTGCACTATATAAACGTTCAAAATAATTGTGCATAATCGTTGATCGGTCGTCAATCGCTCGTTTTGCAAAGACAATTATTGCACGTGTGTACGTAGCCTTAGTCCTGTTGATTATTGAGCATTATAGACCAGCTGCCATGTCTAGTCAATGATAGTAGGCAGCAACAAAGGATTCTTCCACTCCTCACAGCATGGTGTATCTCTGTGCAGGGAACATCAGTCATTACATCTCCTGAAAGTCAGCTGGTTCCATATTCTGGACCTGCACATCTGAGTTCACAGTCAAAGAAGAATTTTTTTTAATGATGATTGCTCCAACTCACTGGCATTACCAGACAGGACCAAAGCCACTGATTTTTACAAACTGTCAATAAAATGGTTGGCAATTTAGATCAGAGTGTTATGTAGACCAGTCTATATGCGTCAGAACAGCAACACCTCTAGACATTAACTACTAACATTCACCCATTAAAGCATGTCCATAATTGCATTGACACTGCTTGCAACATGGCTGAGGGCTCTTGATAGGAGTACTGAGGTAGGGTGTCATTTTAAGGAAGCTATGAACAGGCATGTATTGCATAGTATAGTATAAAGACATAGCTATGATAACACTGGATCTAAAACAGTATTTAAACAAACCAAAAAGAAGAATGCAAAGAAGGAAAATACCAGCATAATTAAACTTTAGCAGTAATCATTGTGAAGTTTTATATTCTTTCACCATTATATTACATAAAAAGGGGCTGGGAAGAACACTGGTCCAACCAGTTCTAACCAGCCCCTTTTAGCCGGGCGGACCACCCATACCTTTCAGTAGCTGTCAGTTTTTTAACACCTATGTGAATTAAGCTTCAATTACACTACTACTTGAATTACAATATTACAAAATAAGCCACATTGATGTGTAATAATAAGTGTATTACTTACTACAAGTGATTACACTCTTTACAAAACAAGGGACACTAGGAAGTTGGGTACTGGACAGTTGTAGCATAATTGAAAGACAATGCAAAAACAGTATATACTAAGGGGATGGACATTACAAAGTTAGAACAAAGTTTGGTCAGGGTGGTAGAAAGCCACAAAGACAAGTTTTACTAGATACCTACTAATACTAATACCCCCGCTACAGCTTTCCCCCTAACTGGCTGAACAAAACATTCTGGGGACAATATTGTTGATCAGTCAGTAACTTTGCATGAATAACAAGTACATAGGGAAAGCTGTAGTGTCATGTACATGGAGCAGGTAATACAAATCCTTTTATGACTTGTGTCGTCTAGTTTTCCATATCTCATCTGTAATAACTCCTCTTGTATTTTCAATTTATTGGCTCATTTAAATTATGTTTTAAAGTTGATACCAGCAAGTTTTGTTATGTGAATGACTCAGTGTAAGAAAGTTGGGTTGATAAGCATTTTCTGGAAGTGTTGGGCTTCCTGAGTTCAGCTATAAAGACTGAGCCATCTTTGTCACCTTAGACCTGTTTGGTTTGTTTCTGACAACTTCTAGCAAACAAATGACTCTCAGGTCAGAAAAGCCTGCAGCAGTTCTCACATAAAAGAATGGAACATTCTTGCGTCGTAATGTACAAAACTTAAGCTAAATAAGCCCAAAACAGAGGGGAACTATGCCTTACTTCATTCTGGTCTGATCTGGATGTCCAGGGGGTGAAGAGGAGCAGGAGGCTGGAATCCTCAAATGTGACCAGGCTAACAAAGAAGAAACATGGAAAGTTCTGAAGCACCGAGTATGGTAAGTGAGTGAAGGGACAAATGCAATGTTTTATGCTTTACCTTTCTGTCTATATAAAAAAATTCCCAAAAATAATACTTCATTTACCATTGTATATCTAATTGAATATATGCAGTTGCAGCTGTATTTCCACCACTGCACTTTCTGTTAGGTTTGCCTCTTCTCACAGCAAATGTTATTATTAATATTATTACTAAACAGGATTTATATAGCGCCAACATATTATGCAGCACTGTACATAAATAGGTAATTTCACTAAGAATTTTTGTCAATTGTGTAGCAAATAGTTATATGTGTCTATGTAATAGAAAACCTAGCACTGCATTCTGTATATTTATCGAATTTGCTTTGTGTATGTTGTGTTAATTGGTGATTGTAATTTAATTCTAAATTAGTTATGAACATATACAGGAGTGTAAATATACCATAACCATACCAAACTATTAGGGGGCCCCATATCTCTTTAATCTGTATTTCTAATGAAGCTTTATATTGCTACAGAATGCTATTTTCATTCATTCACATGAAGTTTCTATATGCACATTCAGTGTATTCAAATGACATTGCCAGAAGCTCCTGCTACTTGAGCCCCTTAAAAAGCTCTATGGTGCATAGTGGCTTAGCTGGCACCTAGCTGTTGGTAATTGTGCCCCATATTAAGTGCTATGGCACATACTGGTAATTTCCCTGCTTCTAGGCAATTTCCCTGCTTCCAGGCAATGTCCCTGCTTTGCATCTTGGAGCAATTTTTGGTTTAAATGTAATATGTTTTGGGGACAGTTATACCATTTAACATACAAATAATTTTTACATCTGCATCACAGAAAATACAAAATTCTCTATTAGTTTTCTCTGTCGTTTTGAGTTTCAAAAGCTTATGGTGCCATTGCAATGTATGATCCATTCATTCAGTGGGATTATTAAATTGGCAAACATGTATGGCGCTCAGAAGTCTAAAGGTCTCTGCAGCCTATTGTGTGCATAGCTGAGTGCCTGGGGGCCAATTTTACTGTACTTATTTTGGCTACCCACTCAGGTTCAGGGGATTAAATAGAAACTTCCCCTATATATAGGTCAGTGATAGGAAACAAAGGTTTTGCATGGAAATACTGCTTCAGTAAATCAGCCTCTCTCTATATATATAATATATTTACATTTATATATACAAAAGGTAAATAAAACCATTTCTAAAGTTTACCTCTTAAGCTGCGTACACACGGCAAATTTTTCTCGCCCGATAATCGGTATCGGCCAATTATCGGGCGAAAATCTGCCGTGTGTACAGTCGGTCGTCGTCCATCGTCCGACGACCGTCCTGGCGGATCCATGGACGATGGACGACGACCGATCTTAATGAAAGGGAAGGGGAGAGCGCGCAGCAGGGTGCCGCTCCGTCGCTCTCCCCCTCCCCTCTCCATAGAGCATGAACGGTGCTGTATGTACAGCATCGTTCATGCATCCTGCAGTCTTTTCTCGTTGGAAAGGATCGTGAAAGATCCTTTCCAACGACAAAAATTGCAGGTGTGTACGCAGCTTTAAACTACAATATGAGTGCAATCTCTTGCAGATCTACCAAAAGCTATTATATACCAAAGCCTTCCTGATTGTATACAAATATTGCTATTACTTAGACAATACAGCCTGATAAATCTGAAGGGGATTGTACAGAATATAATATGTATTGTGAGTTTAGGATGTAAATAAAAGGACCTGATTATTTGACAATGAATGATTGAATCTTATAGTGATTGTAGCCTTCTCCTATTATTGTAATACAGAGCGCTGGGTTACTTCTAGTCACCTGTACTTATATTGGAATATTGGATAACAAATCAGCAAGCCCAATGACTATTCACACTAATACTAGTTTTAAGGCTGAGGCATATTTTGTGACCCGATATTATTCATGTTATCATAATACACTGTGCTGCGCCATGTGGGTCAGTGCACTCTAAATGGCAGCATGCCATAAAAGCAGTGGCAGTTTCTTGTGCATTAGGTGTATTAGCAGTATGTCCAAAATGAATGGGCTCCCCAAATGCAATGATTACCAGTACAGATTTCACATGATCCAATAGGAGATTGTCTTACAGTTTTGCAGGAAAATGATTAGTTAAGCCATTATGGTCATTTGGGGCAAAACTCATGTGTAGCATGTGTACAGCTATACCCTGATACTGTTCATTAATCATCCTGGTAGATCAATGAATGACTGAGCATAGGGCCAATGTATTTCCAAATGGAGGAGAGTGCAGTGGGGTATCGCCCACTCGCCCCCATTCCCATAGAAGAGAACGGCACTGTGTGCGCAGAACTTGTTCATTCTCCTGTCACTGGGGAAAATGAATAAAGATAATTTCCAACAACAGTTATGTAATGTGTGTACGTGGCTTAACACTGCTGACTGCTCAGAAATCAGGCATAACATGTAGTTATTGCTTTATACCCCTGCAAAATTGTATTTTTCTGCTGATTTTATTGAACATTTTATGATCCTTAACCTGATTTCACTGTGAAATTTACTCATTTTATAGCCCCAGGATACATGTTTTATATTATGCTTAACATATTTAACCTCATGAATAAAAAATGCAAAGCATTGCAGTTTTCAATTTCTTACATTTAGCAGCTATATTTTAGCATTTTGTAGCTTTTTTTTCTTAATTTGTACCTGGTGATTCTGCCAGTAACACATTTGCCTACTTAGGGTGTCAATGCTTACTCATTGGGTTTTATTTAATAAAGCTTTCCAAGGCTGGAGAGGATACACTTTCATCAGTGAAGCTGTGTGATCCAGCAAAACTGGAATGGATTTATTTAAAGTTTTTTGCTAGCAAAAGTTTTGAATTCTGGACCAGATTCATTTCAGGTTTGCTGGATCACCCAGCTTAACTGATGAAAGTGTATCCTCTCCAGCCTTGGAAAGCTTCAATAAATCAGGGCCATTGTGTCGATAGGGAGCAGTGTTGTCACCCTAGGACAGGAAGTTGTGGAATGTTTTATAATTTTTACCAGTTTGATAGTGATTCTGGTTGAGCAAAAAAATCAGTTATTTGTATGCATTTTTACAACTTCTAAGCAAGCAGTCCTTATTGTAACTATTAGACTTGTGTAAGGGCTGTTTTTGGGATATAAACAAATTACATACGGAAAAGTGAAACACTGCTAAGTGCTGTCATACTGTCAGATTTGTTACATTGTAGTGTTTACTCAACAAAGAGCTCACCTACAGTGAATGACCTTTTTTTTTTTTTTTTCTAACTTCTACTGTTACAAAGTAAAAGCGTCTTCAAAGAACAGTAGATGTTTCACATACTATCATAAACCTGTTCAGCAAACTGCTGTTTGCGAGTCGGTAAAAACCTATTATCTCTGCTTCAGTATTGTTTAAAAGTAAAGACAAACTTTACTGAGAGGAAATACTTAAAGTGCCCTAAATTTATGGACATTAAACATTTTAAATCAAGCCATCGCTGACCTATGAAGCTGCTTGTACTGTGAAGTCATTCATCCCCAAAATTCATTAATGCTTTAGTTAATTTGTGGAATTTTGCCTTTTTGTTCAATTGGTGGGTGGCAGGACATTCCTTGAAAATATGTAACAGTACATGCTTATGGAATTTTCACCTGAAAAAAATATTAAAGGAAAAAAAATTGGTGCTGTAATTTTAGCAGCAGTGCCACCACATCTTGAAGCCTGGTTTTTAGGTTTAATTATATAATAAAGCTCTGTGTATTATTATTATGATGCAATTATTAAATAATAATCTGTTGACCTCATTCTGCCACCTATGTTAGTAAATAATGATTATATTATTTTACTTTCATTTTTTATAAATAACAGAGATTTATTTTTAGAACTGTGTCACAGGTGGTGGCACGGTTATGGATGGAATACGGTGCTTAATAATGCTTAACAAAACACACGTAGTGGGAAAACAGATTGGGTTCCATTTATCCAGTTCTTGGCAAAATTTAGTATGAAACATACCACTGGAAAAAAAAGAACTATTGATGCTCGCTTGCAGTTAGAGAAACATATGGTTAGTAATATGTGGTAATGATAAAATTCCTAAAACACTGGGCCTGATTTATTAAAGCTCTTCAGGACTGGAGAAGATTAAAACTATCATGGGTGAACCTGGGTGATCCAACAAACTTTGAATGGATTTGGTAATTGAAAAAATTTGCCAAATATATTAAATGATTTAAAGAAATGTGTTCTAGGTTTGCTGGATCACACAAGTTCTCCCATGATAGTCTATCTTCTCCAGTCTTGGGGAACTTTAATAAATCAGGACCAGTGTGTCAGAAATAGAACTAGCAAGAAAGGCTTTGTGGGAGATAATAATTTCAGAGATAACAGAATTGCATCTTGTTCCATTTATATCCATTTGTAGGGGCTGCTTTTTTTATCTGGTAGCTTAGTTGTAACTTAAATTGTAACTTGAGTTGTAAATTTAAATAAAGTTGTTGAAGTACACAGACACCTCTTTATAAGGAAATGTTTACTGCCCCGATATTGGCCTTAGAAACCCCAGCAGGATATAAGTAAATGCAGGAAGTGCAGGGGCATAGATAAGAACATGTTCTCAGCCAGGGTAGGTGTGTGCATCCCTACCAGAACACACTGACTGCTGTGCCTGTGTGTAGGTATTAAATTATTACCCTCTGTAATAATGTGTAATAACCCTCTGTATATGTGTTATCTGTTATCAGAGATCACTTTGGGAAATCCCTACTGTCAGTGTATGAGCTACATACACAAATATATTTTGGCTCTGCCCTTTCAGTTATTTTTGCTGATCTGCACCCTCTGTCTAGTTACATCTAGCATATGTTAGGCATCCGATGGCCCATAGGTAGCAGAGGTCCGGTTGCATTGGCAGATTAGTGTGATTGCTAGGGACCAAGTGGTAGCGCAGATAGATTGTTCCTGAACTCCAGAGACTTTGCCTGCATCCCTGCAATACAGGATCACAACACACACAATGCAATTGCAGATTGGAGGATCTCCTTGCTGCTGTTTCCAGGATCATCTCATCAGGACATCCTTGTTACTATCAACTCCAGGGGCCCCTGCAACTCATCCTGAAACTGATCATTACTGGAGGTATTTGTGGTAATAGACTGTATATATACCCGGGTATATCTGTGCACAATTCTCCTCAGGACTCTGCTATGTGTACTCATTGATGTTTTTGGATTGTAAATATTGTTATTACTGTTTTGAGATATAAAGCTTACAAATACTCCAACCTGTGTGTTCATTTAGCTGCAATGGTTAATGTTGTATGCTGGGTGTAGTGGTTCCTTGGGTGCTGTTTTATATTACTGTTATTATTTCTGGTTAATGTCCCAGGAAGGGAGCCCCCTCTGCTAACAGAGACCCTGTCCTGGGTGGAGGCCCTGCAACTTTATTAGAATCCTCACTTTTTCACATAGCGAAGGCCCAGGATCCTCTCTGTTATCTACAGGTTAGCACTATAGCTTGGTTTGTGAGGGTCATTTACATGACCCCCCCCCCATAACAGGGCTACACATTTTTTGAGGTATGGTGAACAGACTTCTTCTGACCATCAATGGACTTGGAAATTCTCTTCCCCCTTGTGCCTGGACATTTTAAAAGGTGGATGAGTTGATGTTTTCCTTTTACCCATATAAATTACTAAAGAAAAGTTTTTACTTCCGGGAGAAGGGGGTGGCTGTATACTGGTAATGTTCTGCATGTTGATTTGGCTAGGTTGTTCTAACCATACCATGTGACAGCACTTTTGACACTTTTAGACCCCATGTGACAGCCCAACAAATTAATTCTGACAGAGGAGGGGGAAAGGTTTGCCCAAGGACAACATGGACTTCGTCATAGAGAACATACATTTCTGTACGTTGCCCATCCTCAGTAACGGTCCCACGTTGGGGCCCACTAACAGAACTTGTTCTTGGTACTAGGCAGAGGTACAGTTTAAGTAAAGGAAGCTTGTCAGAAAACTGCAATTGCTGAGCTTTCCACCAAAAATACTCTGTTATGCTAACCGTCCTGCATTATTACTTAGAATTGCTGACCCAGAAAAGTGACATCAATCAGCATTTGCTTTATCCATATCATTCTAAAAAACATTTGGCTAGTATAACAGCATGTCAACTAGCATTTTCATAAAATGTAATAAATATTCATGAATATGAATAATCCAATGCTCTAACTTCAAGGAGCCAAATGTTCAAATGGCTAGGTACAAGATTTGTAGAAAAGGACATTTTTAGGGCACATATGCCCTTTAGAGTAGAAATAAAATCCCATTACCTCTCCCCACTACCTTTACATTGTCACACAGTTGTATTCTGAATCCTAAATCTTGAGCCAGCTTCATTGGCCAGATTTGGCGTAATCCTAAACAAGGTATTTGTTAGCACTGCAGGTCGTGCCGGCGCCGCTGCTCCTAATCGCAGGCATGGGCGCCGGGTTCTATCTCTCAGGTAACACTACCTATGTTCCATATCAGTGTTTCCTCCATGCTGAGACTTGCTCTGTTTGTGAGCTGGCGTGGGTGTGTCTCTGAGGTAACACACACACGCCCTCTGTTTTCCACAGCCTATGGCTGATGTCCTGCAGGGATTTAAAGGCACCTCCTATTACAGGAAGTTGCCTGAGCAATCTCTGGCTTACCAGCATTACCCTGTGTTTAGTGATTTATCTGACTGCTTTCCTGTGTACCGGACCTTGCTACGTTTTTGGACCTTGCTTGTTGGCTGCCTGACCCTGACCTCGGACTACGCTTTTGGACCTTGCTTGTTTGCTGCCTGCCCCTGATCTCGGACTACGTTTTTGGACTCTGCTTGTCTGCACCCTGGTCTTGACTCCTGTGGTCAGCTGCCACTGGCCTGGGGATTGTTCTGGAGTGGCACCTGGTAGCTACCCCGCAGCCCAAGCCTATCCTCACCATCAGAGGCTCTAGTGAAGACCGGGTGGCTGCTTAGTTACGCCCCTCTAGAGTTTACCTGGCCAGCGGCACAGTGGGTCCACACCTTCGTTCATAACAGTATTCCTAGAATAAGAAGGAAACCAAAGCAATACTCCCGTTTTGAGATTATGGCAGTCTCATGGGGAGGTTTCCTTTGCTTTTACTCTTCTCCCCCCCCCCCCACACACACACACAATTTTTATTCCACATTTAGTACTTACCATGAGATTGGTGATGTGATTGAAGGCTTTTACCTCATTGGATTGCAAAACCTCTGGTGTCCTCCTAACAGAAGAAAGAAAGAGAGAAGAAAATGGACAGTTAAGGACAATTGTGAAAGTATAGTCAAAGAAGCTGCCTATCTCCCCATTTCACCATCTTAAAGCAGGAACTAAACTGAAAACCAAAAAGAATCCCTCGAATTGCGCCCAAGAAGTCCTCGGTCAGGTCTCGTGCTGTCCAGGAGTTTTCCAGTTTTATTGTATGAGTGGAGTTTGAGTCTTGGCGGGTGAGCTCAGTTTGCTGGTGTGTTACATCATTACCAGAATTCCTATTAATAATTTTATAAGCCAATAATAAAGGCCATGGCCAATTAAACCCAGATTAGTGTTTTAGTTTGTTTATTGATTAGATACGTCATATAAATATCTAAAGATAAGTTACATAGATATAAATAATAAGAGTACTGGCTATAGTGCCATGTGCTCTGCTGTGCAGATGGCAGTGCCCGTGACAGAGTGAGGGCAGGTGAGTATACAATGAAAAATTGGGATCAGGCAGGTAAGTTTATTTTATTGCAGACGTGACATTGCCTGTCCCTTCTGCAACAGTAAACCTGTATAATTAGTAAGGCCTAGGTTAGGCAAGGGATAATAAGAAGTTTAGGGTTAGAGTTAGACACATGCCAGGGGGATTAAGGTAAAATTGGGTATTTTCCTTAAAACCTTTGCAACTCCTCCCCTGAGCCACCCCTCTTTTACACATTTTAAATCTTAGGTCTTTCTTAGGTCTTTGTGAGTTGCAATATTTGCAAATAGCTGGAATTAATGTGTCAAGAAAATTGTAAAAAAATGAAATTTGCAGCCAGCCATTACTTTAATGAACAAAGTTGATGATCACATTAACAATATTAGTTGGTTATTTTTGATGTTTCAGTTTCTTCTCTATGTAAATTACTGATAATCTGCATTCATAATAATATAGGAAGTATCTGTCTGCCATTAAGTATGATAAATACCTTCCTTAAGTATAGGTAAAACCTTCTATCTGCACTTTGAATTTTAATTTTTAATTCTCCAAATTTGGGCTCACCCTTATTTAGTTTTAATTATACAATACAAAAAAATATTAAATCAACTAAAGATTTCTAAAGCCCTTTACAGATGTCAGATTTCTTTCACTGGAAACAATCTTTCATGAAAATGAAAGAAGAATGAATGTGCACTGTATACACAGCACTGTTCTGTTTTATGGAGAAGAGAGGGCATGCTAGCTGCACCCTGCTGTGCTCTCTTCCATAGAAAAGACAGCGATAATTTATCAATACATTAGGGTGGATGGATGACCGCATTGGAGAAGTCCGAAACTCCTAGGAACTAGTTTTAGAAGGTGATGGGTATGCCAATTAGATGCTGTAAAGTTACATCATATTATTTTATTATGTTTGTGGTACCATATGGTATGTGTTAGAACTCCATTAGAAAAATTGGGTCTTTTTGTGGCATTAGGCCTCATTCCTTTAATAATCATTACACACTTCTTTCATGTCTCTATAAAACGTATGCATGGAAGGGTGCACATTCCTTGGCAGCCAACCAAACACTAATATATGAATATATATTATAATATATACATGAATACCAGCAATCTTCTAGTATACAGAATGAATGTGGCAACATGCAGAGGGTTAATAATATTAATATATGAGTGTGTTATGAATAGTCACTCCCTTATAATATCTGATTTTATTATATATACTGCAGGAGCACAAAGCCTACTGTATACAGTATACTGAATGCCTTAAGTACTTCCCAGATTGCTTAGAGTTCTTATCACGTCTTAAAGCTGGTTTGTGGTTACTACAGAAGTTCCTGCCTACAGGCAGTAGAAATATCGGGAAGAGTAGCAGACTTTTAGTGTCAAGGTGAAATTCTTACACAATTCCTATAGGATGGACTTGGAGAAGAAGAGAAAACAGATACTTGGCTGTTGGACTTTGAATGTAAGTAAACAGTTTGCAAGTGGGAACATAAAATAATATGTATTGTATAATTTCTGGGCACAACTTTAATATCTTTACTATCGTAAAGCATATATTGGTAGACAGATCAATGCAAAGCCAACAGCTATGTAATTGGAGAGCTTATCCAAATGGGAAATTGTAGGCCTCCTGGTGATAGAAATACCCTGCAGGTGATAAAACACATTTTACCTTACAAACTGGAAATGGAATTTATTTGTACCCTGCTACACCCCCCACACTGGGAAAATTTTAAGTACTTGATCTCAATGTTTGTAATTGTTTTTAACACTAATATTAATTTAATAATTATTAATAATTTAAATAATAATAATAAAAATATTTTATAAAAAAACATTTTAACCCACTAGCTTTTTTCTACTTACCTACATTTGTAGTAGTAAGGAATACTTTTCATACACTAATGCTGATAAATACATTAGATTCCTCGAGACATATACATTTATATATTGATCCCTATGGTCAGGTTGATAATGCGTTAAACTTCTGTTTTCCAGATAAACTTATCCTGGATTGAAAAGTCTTTTTATAAACGGGACTGTGTTTCTATAATACCCAGCTCAAGAGAACCCCACAGGTTTGTATTTGTCACATTATACAATAAAATGAACATATTACTAATATCATTACTGCAGCAGACAACAGTATATTGTACATGGGCGTCTCTAAATTGTAATTATTATTCATTCATGTCAATATGCATCTCCTTCTCTGGAAAAGAAACAATATGTGCCCCAATGTTTTAGCAACATTTCTCACCTTCAGCAATGTACTTTGACATTTTCATACCCATGACATCTAACACGTAAGGTCTAGCACCTATCATAGTGTCATAGGTGTTCCCCAGAACAATAAGGTGCAAAGTTTGGACAGAGAGGGCAACTGGTTTGCAAGATGCATGAAAGAGGCCATCTATATCAGTGGTCGCCTTTCGGACCTCACGGACCACTAAATCCACAGAATCCGGACTAGGCATGCAAGGAGCCCTGTGTCACTGAAAGGGGAAGAAACTTCCCCCAGAGTGACATCATGGTCCCAGAACCTGCCCACTCTCCCATCACAGGCTCAGACCTGCTTGCTAAACTTTCTGGAGGACAGTAGTGCGGGGCTGTGGGTGCAACAAAAGTTGTGTCCACAGCCCCTACTGTCCCTCAGAATGTTTAGCAAGCAGGTCTGAGCCTGTGATGGGAGAGTGGGTGGGTTGTGTCCTTATCGGGCCAGAGCCGCGGACCACCGGTTGGTGACCTCTCATCTAAATTACATTGGAACAGGGGACTCTCACCCCTGGTCTCTAACCAGGGGTGAGAGTCTTTGATACCATCTGCCTTCCACCTATAATGCCATTTTAAAATCTCTACCCCAGTGTTTTGACAACATTTTGCACATTTAGCCATGTAATTGGAAGTCTATGCAAACGTCCTGACACCAAATATGTAATTATACCAATTTCACACAAACAAGTCCAGATAATTGTTACTAACTACTACTAGATATACAATGACCTGGATAAATGAGAACATTCATGGATTCAATTAGTTCCGATGGTTAATGCATATTTTTTACATTGGGCAGGAAGCACAGACATGGTTTCTTTCTCTTTTGTTCATTTCCTTCTCTCTATATTTTCTTCAAACAGATACTGGTGTGATCTCATTTTGTTCTTCCTGCATTTCTTTTAAAACGTCAATTCCCGTTTAACAAGCTTTTCTGAACTAGATAGCCCAGTTAATTAGCATTTATATAGAGAAAGCCCAGCTACTGGTGATTCACTGGAAATGCAAATAACATATTTTTTAATTATTCTGTTTAGGAACTTTGAAATAGATTATTATTTCATTTCAAAAGCTATAAATATACAAGAAACTATAAATCCTGGTAAAACAATGTACAGTCACTCTACCATCCCTATTAAAATATGTATGTAAAAGAACAGAAAAAAATGCGTATTTTAAATGCATAGGTTCATTGTTTTTCTTTTTCACGATTTGTTTTATTATTATTCACTTGCACTGTTGGAATCCCTGAATAGTCAATTCCTTAGCACTGCCCCACCATCTTACATGCCATAGCCCTCTCCTTTTTTTAGAGCATTTAATGTCTGTGCTGGCTGAACTACAGCACCTCTCACCTCCCTTCAATACCTTTTATACATAGGGAAATAGTGGAACTCCGTCAGGACAAATCCATGAACGATGTCGGACGAGCGCTGTACACATGTCAGATTCTCATCCAATACTAGCCCTGAAGCGATAATTGAAAGAGAATCATCTGACATGTGTATGTAGCCCTAGGTGTACACACTTACCTTATTCTTCAATCCCAATCATTCTTTTTTTTTTTAAACTGATCTCATGAAGCCACAACACTTTGCTTCCCAGCTGGTTGCAGCTCAATGATGTCATCACCTATAATGCAGGACCAGCAGTCCTGCATTGTACAGAAGAACTGTAAATGGCTCTCCACAATCATTACATGGCAGAAGAATGAGGAATAAGATAAATATTTATTCCCTTTACTTCCCTCTCCTAGTCAAGAGCATTTATTCTGTGCATTGCAGATGCCCACTCCATGAGTTTGTAGTTGAACTTTAAAAAAGTCAAATAATATTAAGGACATTTCCTAAAACAGTGTACTCAAAATGAGATCTTAAAAACAAAATACAAATATTTAGGTAGGTAATAGAGTTATAGTCAAGTTAACAAATACATACTGACTATTACATTAGTCTGGGCATTCACAAATCAGTGACCCCGGGTTGCAGGTATAAACTTTATTATCAAAGAATATGATAGAGAAGGCAAATAGAAATAAGAATATGATAGAGAAGGCAAATAGAAATAGGAATCCTAGTGCTGTTTTTGATGTTTATGAACTTTTTGTATGTTCTGCAGATGTATTCCAGGATGTCAGATTTGCCACCAGCTTGTGCGGTAAGTTTGGTTTCTCCATGACACTTTTTTTGTGCAAATGCAGTTGATTAGGAATTACGTTGCTTTATATATTTGCAATTGGTAAGTCACTTGTATTGAGTTAACCCATTTATCAAGACTATTTTACATCTTAATTGACTGAAACACTGGGACTGACTTATTGGTAAACCAGCATTACTTTTCTGTGTCATGTAAGCTAACAAAATCAGATATACTGATGTTTTTGGAAGTTTTAATGGCAGAAGGGTTGGTTGGATTTTCCTTTATATTTGTTTAAAAAATATATTAAATCTAAGATTATGCCTACGCACCTCTTGCTCCACTTTGGGGAAATCCAGAGTTCCCCCTGAGCTTGCTGCCTCACCGATTTGTCCGGTGGGTTACTCACGGATTCCTTCGTGTGGGGGACCTTTAGGTAGGCACACTCTTAGTTTCGACAATCTGGCTAAAAATAGGGAATTACCAGTCTCAGAGGCTTTGCACTACTCCCAACTGAGCTCCTTTATGCGTTCCTAAATGTCCCAAAGCCTCCCCCCTATTTGCAAATTTGAGAGTACTTGTAAATCTTTGGGTGACTTGGTGGCCCAGATTTTAATTCTTTACTCAACACTCTCGGCCTCCTCCTCTAAATTACTCTATGTGCAAGCCTGGGAAAGGGACTTGGGCAAAACTTGGGAGTTGAAAAAGTGTTTGGAGATTGCTTGCAACATTTCTAAGGTTTCACTCAAGTTATTTTGGTTGAAATGAACTATAAGATTATGTTACGTTGGTATCTGGTCCCAACTAAGTTGGCTAAATGCTTTGCTGGCTCCTCTTCCCTCTGTTTTAGAGGTTGTGGTAGACTAGATGATGTATATACATATTTGGTGGTCTTGCCCGGTGGCGCAAGAATTCTGGATACGATGCCCTTTCCCTAGTAGCCCTGAATGTGCCCTGCTGAGTAAAATTATTATAATATTATCATACTATTGCGTAAATACACCAAAAATTCTGTAATGTATGCTGCTGGCTGGAAGAATTACTCTGGCCAGAGCATGGAAGTCCCCTTCAATACTGATGACTCCTCTATCGGCTAAATTCAGTTGGATTATGGTAAATTATAAATTCACCTGCTTGGTCAAAGATACCCCTCATGTGTTTGAGGTTACCTGGAATCCATGGATCGCCTAAAACTCTGGGATACATGGATCACTTACATTTCTTCATCTAAAACTCTTCTCCGAAGTGGACATCCCCCCACCCCTTACTTCCCCCACTCTCCTTCCGTCCTTCCAATATCCCTTACCCCGAGACAAATTATTTAGTTTTGCTGGTTCACATCTTATTGCAGTCTATTTTTTCTACCTAACTTGTGTTTATGTATGGTAACATCACTTCTTAAACTCTGTGTTCCCGTTATGTTATTTATGCCCAACCACTTTGTATATCTTCTTGTCCTACATGTCTTTTATTTACTTGTTTATTTGTTATATATGCAAACATTTGAATAAAAACCTATTGAAATAAATATGATTATCCAATAAAATACTTAAAGTATGAATTTAAAATGACCTTGTAATCATAACTGATGGGATGCATGGTAGTGTAATGAACTGCTTTGTCAAGGGTAGCATAAACATGTTGGATAATATAAGACTTGGAAGACTTTTTCAAGGTTGCTAGTAATACAAATAGTATAAAGTACCATGGTAACATAGGCATTATCAAGAAACGTCATTGCAGGTAATACCTTTTATTGGCTGCCTTAATATATTTATAGATACACACTTTCAGAAAAGAGACAATTCCCTTCTGCAGGCAAGTGTATTAATGAAATGAATAATTGGAAACATATATACAAACAAGTATGATATATATGAAAGGAACATGTCAGTAAGCAGAAATATCAAATAAGGGGTACATGTACAGGTCATGATTCTGTCCATAAAATGGTTCTCAGAATAGGAAGGACAGCACCATTAGATAGTAGTCGTCTGTTCTATTTATCTGAATAGTGTTTTGTACACATTTGAAAAAACACATTTGAAAAAATTTGAAATTTACACAGATACATTAGTACAATGAACATTGGGGTATTGAACGGGGTGTCTAGGATTTTGTTATTGGGAGGATTTCCGATATATAGGATTCCCAATGCAAAGAGGCACCTTGGGAGACTGTCTATCCCAAAGATCTGTTGTGTCACCTGTAAGGTGATGATTTGTTTGCTGTGAACATGAGAAATTACATTGATAATGGTACCAAGTACCCTGTATAAGCTTTTGTGTACTGTATATTTAGGCCATGCTGTAGTGTATAAACATGCTCTACCAGTTGGTACTGCTTACAGTGTAGAATACCTAGGTCACTGTTTTGAAAGAAAATGTTTAGACAAAACTTACCAGAAAAAAATTGGGCTAGCTAAAAGAAAAACTAATCATAAAGTTCCTAAACTGCAGTCATATGCAGAAAGTGTTTGTTTACATGCAAATGCACAAGTTCAAATAATGCTACTTAATAAATAGTTAAATCAAAACTTTTGTATTCTACTTTGAATATTTGTGGATACCAAATCTTGTATAAAACAAATTGTATTATTTAGTATTAAAAGCATAGGGAATTGTTTTAAAAAGTTGGAAATTATTATTACACAGTTTTTATATAGCAGTGACATATTACGCATAATATTAAGTCCATAGTTATGTCACTAGCTGTCCCTCAAGGGGGCTCATAATCTAATGTCACCACCATAGTCATATGTCTTTAATACAATAAATTTTAGGGGGGAGCCAATTAACCAACTGCATGTTTTTGGTCTGTGGAAGGAAACCGGAGTACCCGGAGGAAACCCAACCCAATACGGGGAGAACCTGCAAACTCCATGCACATAGTGTCCTGGCTGATATTCAAACCTGGGACCTAACGCTGCAAAGACCAGAGTGTTACCTTTGAGCCTCTAACCTCTGAACTTTTTTCTTTTATTCATGTTTTTATAGTGCTTTATAGTGCTAACATCTACAGAACTTTGCAAGGTCCACTGAATAACTAATAAACTATAACTATAGGAGATACTATTCTAATTATTCTGCAACGAGCTAGGATGAAATTGTGGGGGGAACCTAACTAACCTACCACTCTGTTTTTGGGATGTGGGAGAAAACCTATTGTTTTGTTTTTATGCTGTGTAGGTGCTGCTGTGGCCGGCTCATAAAAGAACACAGTTTTTATACAGGCAATGCTGGTGTAAACCCTTCTGGGGATGGACCAGAGTCAGAAGTGTGGACAGTGGAAAATCACACAGTAAAAAGTTCTACAGATGCTTATGGAACCATTGACTTTCAAGGAGGACCACAGACCTGTAAAGCCAAGGTAAATGTTAAGTCTTGAGCAAACACATTGTGCTGTCTTCTGCATTCAGAACAACATTTCATAATTATATTTTTCCATGATAGAAAAATGTAGCCCAGTACCAGCAAAAACCAACCAACCATATTTTATTGCTCTAATCCCATACTTCTGGGCATGTTTGCCATAAATTATGGGGCATGACTGCTTTCTGAAACACAGTATGGAGGGATCTCCCATGTACAGTACATTCTCCTCTTAATATTTTTTCAGACATAATAAACATAATGCTATTGCTGAACAATTACTATTCCTTTAAAATAACTTACTAATGAATGTCTCTTATAATAGGATGACAATGAAGAAGACAATAAACCCATATGAAGATAGATAATGAACCCAACAGCCAATTCTGCAAAAACACTGCAATGGGCAAACATAGGGAGTTATATTTAGAACAATCAATGCAAAGAGTATATATATTTAAAAACACTGTTTGCAAACTATAAGGGGATGTCCGCCGACAAATATGAATTGTAGAATGTTACTACATGCCTGAGCTCCTGGCTAATATAGTGTGGGGACTGTGCCAAACTGTTGGTTCATTGCTCAGAAGCCCAGTGGTGGAGCCTCCCTTGAGTTGAGGTTATGTTTGTGCACACTCTAAGCTAATATGCCATCTGATAGTAAAGGCATGAAATCCATTGAACAGAAAAGCTTTATAGTTTCAGGCAACTAAATAAAAGCCCTGCCTGGGACCTTCTCCTCGCACATGTTAGGCATTGGGATAATCAACTATATGAGTTCCATTTACTATTAGATGTTATTGTAGGGGAATTGCAGAGGTTCACATTGCACAGTGTGTGTGATCAGGCTGCACTGATCTGCGGGAACAGATATCTAAAATAGAAAAGAAGGAAACAGTGTCATTATACCATAGAATGCTTTGTTGGTCTGAAATGTTAACTCAGCCTCTGCAGGAAACACAATAAAATATTTCTGCATACATTAATTTATGAATTATTTGCTTATGTAATGGTCAACAATTACAGGTTTGCTAATTTATTAATATTAGTTGCTGATGTCAAACATTGTTGACATGTAAAACGACCTTTAAATAGATCTGAAACAGAATAAATAAGGGGCTTTGAAATATGTAGTGCTAGGTGACAGGATGGTCAGGTTTATTTAATCTGAACAAGACACAGGCTTTGGTTATTCAGATTTATTAATTGTCAATTACTTTTCTGCATCAATCATCTCCTGGCCCTTTCATACAATATTGCTTCTACCTTCACTTATTCTATTTTCTTTACCTTTAACGCTTTTCATGCTTTAGATATTGTATATGACTCATAAATTCACATTTCTTATTTATTATAGGTTGTTGTGCTTTAATTATAATGTTAATTCCCTACAACTATTTTATAGTGTAGTAATTATCACATAAGAAACATACATATTAATTTACAGTTATATACTTGTAAATGTTTATCTGCTGATTTATGTTTCATTTAGTACGTCAGATTATCAAATGACAGTAAGGTTGAAGATATCCTTCATCTGATGGTTAAGGAGTGGAGGATGCAGCTACCAAAACTGGTTATCTCTGTACATGGCGGGAAACAAAAATTTGACCTCCATCCTCGTATTAAAGAAGCCCTGTGTAGAGGATTAGTGAAAGCTGCCACAACCACTGGATCCTGGATCTTCACAGGAGGAGTAAATAATGGTAAAAACAAAAAATATTTTTACGGTTCATGCAAGATAAATTTTTATTAGAATTCTAACAATTTTAATATATCCTATAGTGCACCTGGACGTCTTTTTTGTATTTGTATGTTCTCTTGTGATGTTCGATTAGCTACATACATTTACTTTGTCTCTGTGAAGTCCCATTACTCAGATATTCCCACTTCTATTCTATAGACTTGTAGTCAATCTCCTGTGTATGCTCAGCACTCTCCTTCTGGTTCCCCCCTTCAATTTCAACAGGGTACATTGTGACTAGGAGATTGATATTCCTGTTTTAGCTTCTGAAGAGTCTTCAGGAAGTAGAATAGTTAAAAGTTAATAGGTGTAAATTGTAAAGGGTTTACCTGGTCCCCAAGAGTCCGCAGCGTCCTCTGGCAATGCCCACCCAGCATCTGTGTCCCCTGGGGATGCCCGCCCGGCATCTGCATCCCCTGGCCTCGCGTCCCCAGTGTGTGGGACATGTGAGAGTGCAGCGGTGGTACGCTGGGGGGCGGGGCCGGAATTGTAAAATAATAGGCATTTTTAAATGTCAAATGTACCGCTTTGACATGTAAACATACTGATATAATAAGACCGCCAGGGAAGTTAATGACATTGGCAGTATGTTTGGGGGGTCATTGTTCTGATGCAGAATAAATTCAGGGACAACCAATGTCAGTATCACATGATGGATAATTATCTGCTTGTATCCCTTAGCATTGAGGATGCCATTAATCCTGACCAAATCTCCAACTCCATTTGCAGAAATGCAGCCCCAAACTTGCAAGGAACCTCCACCATGTGTTGTCTGCAGACACCTAATATTGTACCGCTCTCCAGCCAATACAACCAAATATTTCATATATTTTGACTTATCAGACCAGAGACATTGCTGCCATTTTGGTGCTCCTCAGTTGTTATGTTTTCAAACATAGTTAAGTCTCTTGGCCTTTTTTCCATGTTGGATGCATGGCTTTTTGGATGCAGTTCTTCCATGAAGACCTCTTTGGGTCAGATTCCTTTGGAGAGTAGATGAATGTATCTGGGTCCAGCAGGTTTCCAGTCAGTAAGGCTATGTACACACACTCAAATGTTGTTGGAAGTGATCTTTCATGATCATTTCCAGCAACAAAAAACTGAAAGATGAAGAAATGAGAGCTGTACACACAGCACCGTTCATTTTATGGGGAGGGCCAGAGGGAGAACAAATGAGCGTCTCCCTGCTCTTCCCTTCACTTCTATTGCTGTCGTTTCTTGTCTGCTGTCTATGGATCCGTCAGGAAGGATCCATGAACAAGGTTTACGACCTCTGTATACATGTCAGATTCTCGTCCGAGACAAGTACAAACATATTGGGCCAGAATCATCTGATGTGTGTGCAATTTATTGAAGAAATGATGTCCTGTTGCAGTATGTGTATGTGCAATACACCCATAACCAACAAAAAATATAACTTTACATATTTCTCAAAACTGTAGGTGTTGCTGAACACATTGGAGATGCTTTAAAGCAGAATTCCACACGCCTAAATCAGAAGGTCTGCACTATTGGAATTGCCCCGTGGGGTGTAGTTGATGGTAGACAGGATCTTATTGGAAAAAATGTAAGTCACCTCGGTCCTCTCTTAACTTATATGATCTGTTCTCCTCTTTGAAGTGACTGTCCATTATGTTTGTTTCCTTGAAGATTGTAGCTCCATATCAAGCCCTGCTGAACCCACTTAGCAAACTTCATACCCTGAACAGCCTCCATTCCCATTTTATTTTTGTGGACGATGGCACCGTTGGGAGGCATGGAGCAGAAATTCTAATACGGAAAGGTTTGGAGAGTAAAATCTGTCTACAGAAAATCCACCCAAGTAAGTTTCATCAACATAATAAACAGAAATAAAACTAGGCTCCAGGGTGATATATACACAATTTATTACAGTTATATAGTTATTTAAAAAAATCTATTTCTATTACAGCTTACCAATGTGAAAGCTTTTCATGGTATATTAGCTTACTGTAATATCCTTGCTTAGCAGCACTGAGAACAATTTGGTAAGCAGTGTTGTCAATCAGGCTTTATTGGATTATACAGTATTGTCAGTCTAAAACAAGAAATGACCTTACAGGAGGAGAGAACACAGAGATAAACTCAGCATGTGTTATACTACATAGACATGTGAGGTAATTGTAATTTGTTACAAACAATCCTTGATAAATGAGCATTGGCAAGGAATGATATACCAGCCCAGGATGCCATATATATTGCAGTGACCGGCAGACAACCCTACCAGCTGCATATGTGGTCTTTTAAAAATAACAATGCCATGTTATATATAATATAAATAAAGGTAAAATATAAGGAAAAAAATCACTGTTAAAAACTTAAGTAATAAATGTGTTGTAAATTACCATTCATAAAATTGAAATTGGGTATTGTAGTAATGCGATCCTCCTTCTCTTAACGGTACTCAATCTTACCATTAACCCACCATATTTGTGTATGTAAGCATGTGTTTTTTCTTTAGGAACTGGCAAGCGAATACCTATTGTGGCTCTGATCCTAGAAGGTGGCCCCAATACTATACTTACAGCATTTGAGTACCTTCAGCAAAATCCTCCGGTGCCAGTGGTGGTGTGTGAGGGAAGTGGCAGAGCGGCAGATCTCTTAGCATATGTGTATAAACAGACTGAGAGCCAGGGGTAAGATAATGATATATGTTCTAATGGAAACCACTAGAAGCCATGCTTAAATGTTATGCAGTATTGCCCTATCTTTTATCTGTGTTCACAGAAATCTCCTGGAAGGCTCAGAGTCTGATGTTATAGCCACCATTAAGAAAACCTTTAGCCTCAGTCATAGCGAAACGCTGCATATGTTCCAGACATTGATGGCTTGTATGGCGACCAAACACTTGGTAAGATTCATCCAAATGGTAATACTTAATTACTTTATGTAGCATTTATTTTTTATTGTTCACTTATTATTAGGCTCTCACTTGATACACTCTATTGGTTACATTACTGTGTTCAATGAAAGGGGTTAC
This sequence comes from Pyxicephalus adspersus, assembly GCF_032062135.1. NCBI lineage: Eukaryota > Metazoa > Chordata > Amphibia > Anura > Pyxicephalidae > Pyxicephalus > Pyxicephalus adspersus. The sequence continues at coordinate 131,985,044 of NC_092859.1, forward strand.
AAAATAAGTAATCGCTCCAAATGATTTGTCTGTATGTTGATTTTATTGTTGCATGACCAAAGGTGCCCCCCAACAACAAAATACAAATGAAAAAATATAAAAAACACAAGCAATTTCTTTATAGCCATTTGCACATACATTTGCTATGTTTTGTTTTAGAAACATCATTTAACTGTAGTTTTTTTATTTATCAAATTTAGGATCAATTGAAATGCTTTTTATGTGCTTTTATTTAATGTACAGTGCTGCACAATATGTTGGTGCTATATAAATGCTATATAAATTGTATTTTTATACAAAATAATAACAATGTACAGTAAAACTACTTTTCTTAAAACCAACACTGGTGAAATACATATAAAACACTCTTTTTGGGCTTTAGAAGAACAGTCTTGATACCAAGCTGACCACATTGTGGGCTTTATTTCATAACAGGGATTCTGACATACCCTGAAACATTCCCTGGTGGGAATCAATTACTGCCATTGAAATACATGGACCTGGAGGATACCCACAAGGGAATGTTTGAAGAAATGTCAGACTCCCTGTTTTAAAAATAGAGCCCTTTATGTTTTATTATGTCTTGTTGTTTATTTAGTTTATTAGAAATAAAATACTTTTTACAGAGCAATATTGTTAAAAGAAGATTGTTTGTTCCCAAATTGTTTGTTCCCATATTAAGTTGCTCTGGTCCATAAAGGGTATTAGGGGACAAGATATGTGGTGGTGAAAATAACATTTTTTTGACAAATCCTTTTGTTTTCCAGATAACTGTATATCATGCTGGGCCTGAAGAACAACAGGATATTGATGTTGCGATCCTGACATCTCTGCTAAAAAGTCAGTATATGTTCAGTTTTATATTCTTTGTTGCGGGCTGATTCACCTTCTTCAGCTGACAAGGTGGAACTAATAATACACGGAAATGATGCACAGAGAAGCTCTGCTATTCTTCTTCTATATATATAATATAGTCAGTTATGTGAAGATGTTATAGGGAACATGTATAGTCATGTGTACACCCCACTGGAAAATTTTGTTTTAACATATTTGAACACACAAAGATTGAATCTTCATTCAAACAGTTCCTACAGATAAAAGTAATATATCTGCATTAAACACAATACTTTTTTGTGTTTGTTTTGATTATTTATTGGATTTTTAAACTGCAAAGTGCAAATTTACAGTGAACATATGTGTAGGAACAAAGTAGGAAAAGGCTTCATCCATTCAAAGAATGTTAGCTACATGCTTACCAGCAATAGGATAATAGAAATATGACTGACAACATTACATATTGACATGGAAGTATAGTCAACATTTTGAATGAAAGTTGAATGAACCACACAACTAACACCAATTAATTTTGAAATCAGCGCTGTAGATGTTCCAATGGGGTCACCTGTGCTGGGATGACAATTTTATATTTTTGTATGTGAGATCCTAAGCTACATTTACACATTAGATTATTGTTGCCCGAGAGAATGGATTATCTTTAGCATATTTACAGCTGTCATCAATCCAACCTGGTGGATTGATAAATGATCAAGCTGACATGGCGGCAGTACATTGTTATAGAGGAGAGCACAGTGGGGTGCCACTCACTCATCCTTCCTCCTCCCCACTCCATAGAACAAAACAGCGCTGTAAGTACAGCACCCGTTTATTCTACTGTCACTGGTAACTGATATACAGTTATGGGGCCTTGGCCCCCTTACACACCATGAGATTGCTGTATTTCAGGAGGAGTCACAGGTTGCTATTCTTGGGAGATTTGTTGTGAGATTTAGTGATCTCACAACTGTGCCGCTGACATTTTTTTTAGCTGGAGTCTCTGATATTACAAAGCACAAGAACTGCCCCAACCAAGAAGTTAGTAATGAAGGAAAGATCACAGGGAGAACCACCGGCAATACTGATGACTGGTCCACCGCCTTCCAATTGCTCTTTTTTGAGTACAACTTCCAGAGTTCAGTTCCGGAGTAGACAGAAATCGTAATATAAATATTCTTTTTAGAATAGTGAGTCAGCTATGGCACATGGTTAGTGCGATGGCAGCCACATGGTCGCTGAATAAAACGTTCCTTGTTCAGCCACTTTATGTTCACAAAAACCTAACTGCCTTTGGAAGAAGTAAGATTTGTTAGTATATTAATGTATGGTAAGGATACTATATGTCTGTTTTCCTAGTAGAATAATTTTTTGGAAACTACATAACAAACTTTGATGGTCCTAAATGTTTGCTAACCTGGTTGTTTTGTAAAATGAATGTGGATACAAACATTTCTCTTTCATTACTTTTAGGCACCAATATGTCTCCTTATGATCAGCTTGTTCTGGCATTGGCTTGGGACAGAGTGGATATTGCCAAAAGTTATATATTTGTACATGGGCAGCAATGGTTGGTATGTAAATGTTTCTCATATATTGTATGTTACATTAAACACATCTCCAATCATTTATTTGGAGGTTGGGTAATGGAAAGTTTTTTTTATATATTTACTATTTGTATTTTTTCCTAGACAAAACCTTTGGAACAGATAATGTTGGATGCACTTGTTATGAACAGGGTTGAATTTGTGAAACTTCTCATAGAGAAAGGTGTCAGTATGCATAGATTTCTGACAATACCCAGGCTGGAGGAATTGTACAATGCTGTAAGTATTCACTTCACTGTTAGAAGACCCATTTGTCTTTAGCATATATGCCTTGTATATGGAATCAGTCTTTTAGAAAATATGTCAAGTCTGTTCACAACAGCACTCACTGTACTATCCAAGATCAGCATACAATTATCTGGAACATTTTATGACAAATAATATAATTATTACACTGTTCTACTTGGTGACTTTTAAACTGGGAATTCTAATGACTGATGGTTACAACACAAGAGTCTCAGAAATTCAATTTAAATCTTTACTTAATGACTTTACACTATTTCATAGCAAGACAAATAAATACATATTCCCCCTTTCTTCCTCCTAGACTCAGTACACAAGTAAAGACACCCTCCTGCAGTTAATCCAAGATGTCAAAAAGGTAATAATTCAATGTTTCCTATGCAAGAATCACAATTTTCATGCATATTATTAAACCAAATTTTTTACATTATGTAAAATATGTGAACAGATTATAGCAGGAACGGATAAGTAAACAGATATGACGTCTGCTTGGCCATGTGGTATGTGCTTTACTGGCTGGTAGTTATTATCTAACCATTGTTACATACATAGCCTGAATATTAGCCAAAATCATGTATAATCACACACACACAAGAATTTACTCCACCAGGAAAAAAATTTCTTAAGGATCCCAAAAGTCCATCACATAATTACCAAATAAACATTGTGCTTTAGAATTTCATGGAAAACTCCTGGAATGGGTTTTTGGGAAATCCAATTCACATGCTCACAGCTCCAGCAGTAAAGATCCATTTCTGTATACAAAGGGTAAACCCGTTTACCTCTAGCTATGAAGACTACCTATATATAATCTGCAATGACAATAAAGCATATCTAAACTAAAAAATTAAGTTGTCCCCTCAGGTTGAATTTGAAATATGTCTACCCATGTCCAGGGGATCATGAAAGTAGTAGTTCGCGGAAAGGTGAAATAGTTATAAATTGTCATATTATTTGCCTTTTCTAATATATACATTTTGTTAATTTTACACTCTGGGCTCCATGGTCTATATGCATATGTGATTGTGCTGCACAGTATGTTAAAGGGAACCTGTAAGGTTTTCGGCTGCCTTGTTTTTTTTCCATAGTTCTGCTCCATTTTAGGCTTTAGGAACGAAAACCTTTATCTTTTTCAGTGATTACAATACTGATGAATATTCAGATATTCACCAATTTTATGCGGAACATCAGACTTACATCTGATTGCAAATATAAAAATGAGCTATTCTATAGCAGATTTTCAATATCAGTACCATCAGTGCTTCTCAAATATCTCAAAAAAGTGCTTCTCATATTTCCTATTTCAGCTTTGAAAATTCTTATGGGTATTTTGTCAAGTATGACTATATATATATATATATATATATATATATATATATATATATATATATATATACTTTAGCCTGTGTATGTAGTTTCTTTCCTAGAGTTTTGCTTTGTCATTTCATTCTTCTACTTTATTAATATTGGACTTGTTTCAGGGTAACCTTCCAGGAGAATACAAGATAAACCTCCTGGATGTTGGACTTGTAATAGAATATCTTATGGGTGGAATATACAGATGCAGCTATACCAAAAGACACTTCAGAACAATGTACAAACAACTAACTCAGGTATTCTTGTATTTTTATAAGCTTCAACCTAGACATTAGGGAAAGAATCTCTATCACAAAAATATTGTAGTCTGCTGTTTGTGGTTATAACATGTAAAATTACTATTAAGTGTATCAATTTTTTTATCAATATTTTGGAATTTATTCCTACATTTACCTGCAGGCCAAGCTCACCAATAGTAATGATACAAATGGGGATGAAGAGTTAAATGTTATAGGCATATCCACAAACTCCAGCAGTGTTAGTTTAGGTCCAGAGAGGAATAATGGTTTGCTTATTAAAGGAAGTATCTGCAGATGTGTGGGATTAGTTTGCTATAATATTAAATATTTTTTCTCATTTTAGTGCCCAGGCCAATCAGATCAAGGCAATTCTTCAAAAAATAACCCTCTGGGCAGGGTAGAGAGAAAAGATAAAACAAGACATAATCACTTCCTTCAGACTGCCAACCCATACAAGCCTAAGGTAATATAAGCCTATTGAAACTGGACAGCCCAGACAAAGATATGAAGATATGTTCTCTTTATTTATATACTTATTTTTTTATTGTTTCCTTATTGTCAGAATGACACGAGTGAAAAAGAAAGTGTCCAAAGGACTGGCAGAGCTCAGCGTGAAGATGAAAGTGGGAAACCTTTCTATTATCCATTTAATGAGCTCCTGGTTTGGGCAGTGTTGATGAAAAGACAAAACATGGCACTCTTCCTCTGGCAGCATGGAGAAGAATCCTTGGCTAAGGCATTGGTTGCCAGGTGTCTGTTACGGGCAATGTCAAGAGAAGCTAGAAAATGGGACATCATTGATGATACACCAGATAAACTCAAAGCATATTCCAAGTAAATTGATTTCTTTTTATCTTCTGGATTGAGTAACAGTATTTATTTTATCATTTAGTAAGTGACATACAAGAAAAGCTACCCGGATTCTAACAATTTGGCCACACGATCATGCATGACCCATCCAAAGTGTTATGTGTATGGGGGGGGAGGTTAATGCACCTTTTACACATGTTCTTACTATTTTCATCATTACAAGGAACCATATAAATAATGAAAGACAAACCCTCTAGTTTTTACATGGCCACATCCCTATTTATTAAACAAATAAACTCTGAGATGAACTTAATATCTGGGACTTTGGAGGCCAACCATAATCAATTCAAACATGTAGCTTATCAAAACAAATCCTTATTGGAACAACATTAAAAACATAGATGTTAAAACCATATAAAATGTGCAATATATATAACTAAATACTCCTGTCTAGGTTACCCACATATATGGAGGAAAACCTTGCTGATTTCAATGCGTTTCACTGAATAAATCCGCTTTCTCAGGAAAAGGAGGAGACAGAAATATCTGGTTCCAATGGCACATAGAGCCCCAGCTATACAGATGAGGGCAGGCAGGGGCAGCAGTGTAGCAACTATAATTTAAAGCCATTTTCTGTTTTACTTATCTTTGCTCTAAATATCTTTATTGATGGTGATACTGTGATTCACCTTACTATCCATGATTATCAATCAATTTTATCTTACTTCAATTCCCTCTTGTAGTAGTCATACCAATGAGCTTATGTTGTACTCTGTTCTCTGATGCTGAATGGATCCTGTTACTGCTCTGACATGCCTGCATGCAACGTCCCCCCAAATGGGGAGCTAATGTGATAAGTAAAACAGAAAATGGCCTTAAATTATACTTGCTAAACTGCTGCCCCTGCCTGCCCTCATCTATAAAGATGGGGCTCTAGGTGTAATAGGAACCAGATATTTCCGTCTCCTCCTTTTCCCGAAGAAGCGGATTTATTCCGTGAAACGCGTTGAAATCAGCAAGGTTTTCCCCCATATATGTGGGCAACCTAGACATGAGTATTTAGTTATAGTTATCACACATTTTATATGTTTTTAATGTTGTTCCAATAAAGATTTGTTTTGATAAGCTACATGTTTAAATTGATTATGGTTGGCCTCTAAAGTCCCAGATATTGAGTTAATCTCAGAGTTTATTTGATCATTACAAGGAATTCAAGAAGATCAGCTGAAAAAAATTCTACCCAGTTGATTGGGTCCACCCTTGCACCCTAAAGAAAGCTTTGGTGGGGGGTTTGGGTAAGTCCTTAATACATATCAAGGCCCCTATCCAGCCATATACAATTTTTTTAGTGGCAGAATACCAGGAAATGCAGATGCATAACAGACAACCTATAAATGTAATATTTTTTACCATTACATTTCAGAATATTGTTGACAGAACTTTATTATCCTTTCTCTACAATAGAGAATTTGGAGACCTGGCAGTTGAACTCCTTGATAAGACCTACCAGCAGAATGAGAGAATGACAATGAAGTTATTAACATATGAACTAAGTAACTGGAGCAAATCTACGTGCCTTAAACTGGCCGTTTTAGGAAAAGTCCGGACATTTGTTTCCCACGCGTGTACCCAAAAACTACTGACAGATATGTGGATGGGAAGGATGAACCTGAGAAAAAATTCATGGTTAAAGGTAGCTATGCAAAGATTCAAATACTAAAGCTTCCTGTGAACCTCACATCAGGCCAAAAATTAGGAAGTTCACACAGTTTTTGTGAATTGTCTGGAAGTAGACAATGCAAGAAAGAAACACAATCAAGGGAGAAGGGGAGAGCTTGGCTACAGTTCTGTCTTAGGTTACTTACACACGTCAGATGAGTCTCGATCTTTTCCAATGACAATTATTGAGCGTGTCCACGCAGCCTTAGGCGTCCAATTCATCTGCATTGTTTCAGCAACATAGTTCATCCCAGTATAGCAATGGTGAGCTAGCTTTAGGAGAAAGAATGTTAAAATATCTTTATTGGTGATAACTAGGTATCTGCAGAAGGCATTAGGAAATAAAAGAAAACATGTAAGCTTCACCTATGTTTTTCATTACAGCACTCAATGCACTTAATTTGCATAGGTAAATCACATGAAATAAAGAGTTTAGACATCAATTTATTCTCTAAAATTTATATTTTATATAAAAAATAAGAATACTAAATGCATACAAGTACACACAAGTAAAGGAGTGCTAAACACAAAATAAGATTATTAACATGCAACTTCCAGTAGTTCTTTGCAGTACTGTACCCATCATCAGGTTAGCTGACAATCACTATGGCTAGAAGAGTGAAAATCTTATATGCTGTATTCTATTGACGCTTTTTGTCCAGGCCACTAATAAATGTGTCTGACGGCTGCTTCTTTTGGATCATGTTAACGATACAAACCATTATAAAAAAAAGGATGCTTTGGATTTTTTCTAGGTAATCATAGGGCTTTTGCTGCCACCGGTTATCCCATTTTTTGATTACAAAACCAAGGCTCAAATGTCCCACATCCCATTGTCTGAAGATGCCCATCAGATGATACAGAATGAACGAGATGAAGTGAAATACACTGAAGAAGGAGTGACTTTGGTAAGGCCATTTACACTATTGTCTACTTTTATCTCACAGAAGAACAGCCTTAAAACCAAGCTGTCTAGTCTATGGGCTCTATTTATAAATCAGGGAATTTGACAATTCCTACCGCCAACTACTGCCATTGAAACAAATGGACCTGGAAGATCCCCACAAGGGAACAAGATATGTTCCTAATAATAAAATATTGAAATATGTTTGCCAAAAATGGAAAGAATAGAACCTTAGGTGCCTTGGCAAGCACTCTACAATTATATATAATACGTAAAGCTAGTAGATGAGGCTACATACTAAAGAGGAACTGACATACCTGCCACTTTCTAAAGACTGAATATGTTTTATCATGTTCCTTATCATGCTTTATTATTGCTCATTACTTTGGTACAATATTGTGTATTCTCATCTTATCTATTATATTACAGAGTGCTTTTAAAGAACACTCATTTCCTGATGGATCTGGAGGAAATCATCCTGAAATTAGGATTGAGGGAAAATATCAACGTCTTCCTCTGGCACAGAAGTACTTTGCATTTTACCATGCACCAATTGTGAAATTCTGGTTTAACACGGTAAATTATATTTTGATACTTTTTATGGTTTTCTGTTATTGAAAAATTGTTAACTGGGTCTATCATGTATGGGGTATGCATGATTAGCTCGCTTAGGTAACTACAATGTTGGGTGTACTGCTTCAGTGATTAGTTCATTACACCTAGGGGAAATGTTGAACTGGCCTCATTTGTGTAAATTGTCTAAAACAGGTTTAGAGTTAGTGTTAGGCTTCCTACAGACATCAGAATGTCCAATTTCTGTCACTGAAAACAATTTTTTGGGAAAGTTTCCAGTGACAGGAGAACAAACGAGTACAATACACACAGATCTTGTCCTGTTCTATGGAGAGGGTAAGGGGCAAAATAAGCAAGTAGTACTCCACGGCAAACTCCTACAATAGGAAAGTCAGTGGACATCCCTGCTTGGTCATTTATCAGTCCACCAGGGTGGATTGCTGAACTATGTAAGAAGACTGCTATGCACATGCTAGATTTTCACCCAAGATACCAACTCGATTTTTAATTTTTTCTAATGCAGATTTAGTTGTTATAACAAACACTGATGATCGAAGGGGACCTTTCTTTCTAATATTTCTTCACTAGTAAAGTGAAACTAAAACTATAAAAAGCAGTATGTAAGCAAAAAGGTTCTTTATAGCAGGAATGACAAGCCATGTCTTTTCTGGAATGAAATAAAACTACCTGATTGCATTTTTTATTAAATTTTCTTCTCACTCCACCACCGTCATACCTCCCAGTCTATTTCCTAGTCTAGTATCTATAGCCATCTAGACTGGCAAGGTCATAATGGCGTAACTTCCATGCATGCACACAGGACTTAATTTCTTCTTGGCGGCCAGCTATGCCAGCATTGTACACTGAGCTGTGTATGCTCAGCTTTGTGTATATTAAAGAATAAAGTTATGACCAGTCGGGTAATTGTGTTTGGTTTCAGAATGGACATACACAGGATACAACATTCTAACAGTGAAATATTTCATTCAGCCAAAAAAACAAGTGTAATGAAATGTATACCATGTATGTATCACTTGGCAATGTGTATCAATGGTGTCTTATTTAGCCTCATTTATGTGTTCATTTATTACCTTTTGTTTAATTCCATAGTTAGCCTACGTAGCATTCCTGATGCTCTACACCTATGCCGTCCTGGTAAAGATGGAACCGTTACCTTCTGTGCAAGAGTGGATTGTGATCATAACCATAGTCACCACGGGTCTTGAGACAATGCGTGAGGTGTGTATTACACAGAGATTATAACCCAAACTAATTATTGACAAATTCTGGTGTTCTCTGACAAATGCCAATCAAGCGGCACAGTGCAACTCTGTGATCATAGGTCCCACTACGGAATATATGACTCATAAACCACTTTATTTAATCTGTTTCTGACAGGTTGGTCAAAAACATGCACACAAGTATCCAACTCGTCTTGTAGGGCTTCAGCAGCACTTTTGTTCCTTCTCATTCACTAAAGTTCAGATACCAGTCCTCCTGCTGGGTTGTTGACCTTCTATGGCCCTGTCTAGCTCTTATATAGGGCTCTCTTGGTAACTCATTCACATTCTTGGGACTATGCTGGGAGACAACAACCTTCTTATGATGGCACATATGAGTGTGCCATCTTGGAAGATCTGGACTATCTGTGCAACCTTAATTGGCTTCAGGTAACTTTCTATTGACCTACCTATCCACCTGTTGTTGCTTTTGTTTTCACCAAAGCAGGTAAAATTCAATTCAAAATCACTTACATTTCCTAACTGGAGAGATTGAAATCCTGGACGTTTTACTAACTGTGTTGGTTAAATGTTTTGATTTTTTGGGGCGGTGTTTTACATTTTTGTTTTTTGGGTTGGCTACACTTTCAATGAAGTTCTGTAACATAGCACAAAAAATGCACTTGGTGCCCAGTTGCAGGGAAAATAGAGATCTTCCATTCCTTTTTTTTTTTAGGTAGCTCTTTGAGGTTGATCTGTGATTGTTGTATTTTACTAACTACCATTAACTGTTTCTTTGCTATGAATTCTGACTTAGCCCTGTTAAACATATCGTCCTTTAAATTGCAGATCTTCATTTCAGAGGCTGGAAAAATCAGCCAGAAGCTTAAAGCACATTTCGGAAGTTACTTGAATATTAACGAGTTCTTGGGAATTATAACATTTGTCATCGGTTTTGGTCTAAGATTCGGTTCTAGAAATTTGCCCGGTGGTGCCACCAGTGAGGATTTAGTTTTTGTTGCTGGAAGAATTATTTATTGTCTCAATACAATCTTTTGGTTTGTGAGGTTGTTGGATCTATTAAATGTGAATCAAGATGCTGGCCTCTACGTTTTTATGATTGGGAGAATGGTGAGTTCCTATGATCTATTTTTTGCAAGGAAATATAATTTAATGAAAGCTCCTGATCTACATACTAACTTTCAGTTATTGCAACCATAAGATTAGCATAATAGCCAAACAACAAGGGCAATCTGAAGGATAGATGAATTATTATTATTTTTAATACTATAATAATATTTATTATTTATTTCTAAAAAAATAATTAAAGCAGAACTTTAATTAACTGTGAAAACAAATTTGTTGTTCATTAATTATAGATGACACGTCTACTTGCATATTACTTTCCTTCAACCCCCTGTGGGGGTGAGGGTCAAAACTCCAACCAATTGTGTTTTTTTTTTCCTTGTACAGGGCTTGCATTCTAACATTTTCTTATGCATGTGTATAAGTGACATATATTTGCAGTACCTTTTTATTAAACAGCAAATATGACATTCACTAAAACATTCCATAATGGAGAATCAGTCCCTGTTACTAAAACACATAGATTTGGTAAATTCTCTGCCGGGGAATTTTTTAGTGAATGTCAGATTCACTGCCTTATAAATAGAATCTATGTGTTTTGATCATTTTGTTTCATACAACTTTTATTTATGTATTTATTAGGCATCAACACATACTGTATGTTCAATATATTGATTGATATATATTTGTAGCTTTGTACAATTGTGATAGTCTATGTTGTTCTTCACTTTTTTATTGCTTCTTGATAAAAAATGTGATTGCCATGCTGCTAGAATAATCGGTATAAATATTTTGCAAATTAAATCCTAGTCAGAAAGGTACAACTGTATCCCAAAGCAAAACTATACTTGTTGGGTGGCTTCTGCCATATTGAGCAAGTATGCATAGCATATTGATTATGGCACAGGCTTAGGCTATGTACTTGTGTCCAATAATTGTCGTTGGAAAGGATCTTTCATGACCCTTTCCACAATGAGCATAAACGAGCGGTGTACATACAGCACCGTTCTGCTCTATGGAGAGGGGGAGGGGGAAGAGCGACAGAGCGGCACCGTGCTGCGCTCTCTCCCCCTTCACTTCCATTATGATTGTTCGCTGTCCATCGTCCATGCATCCGCCAGGACGATCGTTTGGATGACAGACGACAAACGCTGTACACACGCCAGATTCTCGTATGATATCGGCTCTGAGCCAATTATCGGACGAGAACCATTGCACGTGTGTACCCAGCCTTAGGTGTGTGCAGCCGCCTTGTAGTCATCAAACAAAGCCACCATGGTTGTGGCTGACTCAAAAGCAAACCTATGACAGCCCAGGGACCCTCTTAGGCCGTTTAATGGCCACTGATGGTGTAACTCCTGTACATTTGCAGGTATTGCGTTGTCTTCAGCAGTTGGCCGGTATGTGGCACATTGCACACAGAGTGGATCTCCACACTGCACAGTGCATGTGCCACACAGTGTACAGCTAAAACAAAAAGAAGAACCCACCAGAAGCCAGGGGTTTATTTTTTGACAAAAGAGACACTGCATTGTCAATCAACTCTGCTTCCTGGTGAGCTTTTGTTTTTTTGAGTTTTGATCGGCTTTAGACCTGTGTATAGTACTGCTTATTTTGATCAACATGCTTCTGTTCATGATATATATATATATATATATATATGTATTTCCTTTTTCCTTTCAGATGTCAAAAATGTTATTCATTGTTATTATAATGGGAATTGTTGTGGTGTCCTTTGGTGTGCCAAAGCAAGGAATTCTTTTTCCTAATGAAGAGCCTTCTTGGGCTCTCGCACAAGCAATTGTATTTCGGCCATACTGGATGATGTATGGTGAGATGTTTGCCTATGAAATTGATGGTAAGTCCAGAATCTACTGTTATGCCTCATTAATTGCTATTGGTTCATCACTATGTTGGGTTGCCTCACTGACCAATAGGTCATGACATGTGGAGAGGTTGACCAGTAGCATACCTGATGTTATATGATATATATATAGATACAACTGCATATGTCTGCATATGAATGCATATGTCTTTCTATATATGCTGATGGTAAGGGTAGTCTACCTCTGCATTATGGGCATTAATGAATGAATTCTATGTAATTCCATGTTTCATTTCCTTTTTCAAGTGTGTGCCAATGATTCTGTTGTGCCACAGCTGTGCGGCGTTGGAAGTTGGCTAAATGGATTTCTGCAAGCTGTTTACGTGTTTGTTCAATACATTGTCATGGTTAATCTTCTCATTGCTCTATTCAAGTAGGTAAAATTCTATTTTATTGCATGATTAATGGAAAACTTCAGACATCTTTTTTTAGTTTTAGAAAGGAAGCAGAAGGATTATAATATCTGGTAGTTGTTTGTTAGGGTCTGTGCCCCAAAGGATTGATTTTCCCTCATTTCTATGTTTTTTTGGCACACAAAGATAAGGAAATCTCTATACTGATTAAAAAAGAATATTGTTTTAATAAAGTCGGGGGGAGGCTAGAATTTAAGACAGCAGGGTTGGGCTAAGAGGTAGGAATAAGAGCTGGCTGCTTTGAACACAAAAACAGCAGAACATGCAACCTATGATGCTAAAGACTCTAAGAGAGAGTGCACTTTTTGTACATTTAGAGGTGTGTGATCAGTTTCTGTGTCTAAAGCTACATACACACGTCAGATTTTTATCGCCCGATAATCTGCATCGGCCAATTATCGGGCGAAAATCTGCCGTGTGTACAGTCGGTGTCGTCCATCGTCCGGACGACCGACCTGCCGGATCCACGGACGATGGACGACAGCCGATCGTAATGAAAGGGAAGGGGAGAGCGCGCAGCAGGGTGCCGCTCTGTCGCTCTCCCCCTCCCCTCTCCATAGAGCATGAACAGTGCTGTATGTACAGCACCGTTCATGCATCGTCCACTCCCTTGTCGTTGGAAAGGATCGTGAAAGATCCTTTCCAACGACAAAAATTGGCAGTGTGTACGCAGCTTAAGAGTCATAATTTGTTCTTTATGTCCCATAGTAATGTGTATGCAGAATGTAAAGCGATGTCTGATCACCTCTGGAAGTTCCAGCGATATCAAATGATAATGCTTTATCAAGGCAAGCCGGTGCTCCCTCCTCCACTTATTCTGTTCTCCCACATAGCCTCAGCCATCACTTGGATGTGCAAAGGGAGACATAAATCCAAATCACGAGGACCAAGTAAGTTTTAGTATTTTACTTATGTCATATGTTTACAGTCTTCCTAAATACCTAGAGTAAAGATATATGTAAAGAACAGCTGATATATAATATATATGTAAAGAACAGCTTCAGACAAAGTGGGGACTTCCAATGGAATGTATTCTAACTCCACACACCCCCAGCCATTCTGTTAATTGTTGCCCTAGAGAAGATGGGGCCAATTTCACAGTTGTTCCCCTCTCTCCCTCAAAAAAATCTGACCCTGTTAATTTACCTTACCTGAGCCATTGATCCCTTGTGTGTCAGTGATGTGACCAAACACATAGATATTTAATCTTTGTTGAAAAGGCTCATCAAAATTCAGGCTGCTTTTCCTCTTCCCTCAAAAAGTTCATGTGATGAATATTTTTGATGGTCTTAAGTACGGTAGATCAATGCAAGAAGGAAGGTTTTGTGAAATATGACAAAAATGAGAAACGCTAAGTGCAAGAATGGTGGTAAGCATTTGAGTCCATGTTTTACTTTGGTATATGAAGTATCTACTTCAAGAGAGAACTGATCGTCACAGTGACCACATTTTGGAAGCTGGTGAAAATGTCTAAAAGAAGCATTATTGCTGTCATTATTCAGGAAGATTCGTTTAATACTGCTAAAATTATTTTCATTTGATAACTGAATGAGTAATTACCCACCACCCATGATTTCAGTATTCAAACTCTAGAACAACCATTAAAAGTAAATGCTAAAAATGCACTTCTCCTATTTTCTGCATTTGATTCTTTTAGATATACCCCCCAAAAATTTGCTATATTTTTTCAAGTTCAAAAAAATACCTGTTAGTCATGTCAAAAATATTAGGAGCTGTCCAGTGAATATGGCACACTACATATGTTGTATCAAGGAGTGTACCACAGAACAATTAGTCTGTGTTGTAGGGAATACGACTGAGCTGAGCCATTCACTCTAAAGTGTGTTTTGTCAGCTCACAACAGATCCCAGAACCTAAGTGCATCTCTGGCAGAATGCCCTGACATCAATTCCATTTCCCCCTTCAGTGTAGCCATAGCGTAAGATGAGCTTTGTATATTCATTTTGGAATAATTTTGTGTGTATTATCTGCGCTTTTCTAACTTGGTAACAATTAAAAATGCAAATCCCAATTTTCTTCTATTGTAAATGTTCCTTTCAGCACATTCTAAAAAAAAAAGTTTTACTGTAACTCAAACAATAAATATTAGGATTTGTCATCATTATGATTAAGACGTTATCATCTTTCCTTGTTTTCTTCCCAGAACTCTTCTTGACAGAGGAAGATCAAAAGAGACTGCATGAATTTGAAGGAGAATGTGTACAGATTTATTTCAATGATAAGAAAGATCATGAAAGTTCAAAGAGTGATGAAAGAATTCGTGTAACATCAGAAAGGTATTATACGTGTAAATTACATTCTCCCATGTGCTATTCAATATATATATATATATATATATATATATATATATATACTGTGTACACTGTCATAAAAAGGTTTATTTAATTAAAAAATGTACACCTCCTTAGTTTTAGATCATTTGTATTTTTTAAATATAAAGCTAGAACAGATTGAATGCTCTGACACCAATGTCATGGGATTCACAGTTTAAAAAATACCTTCTAAATATACAGCATAAAATTAATCCCTACCTAGTCATTAACTGACAACCATAGACATAAAAGGCAGTATACCTAATCTAAGAAATACAGATTCCTATCAATTAGGACACACGTTTTACGCCAAAGTGGGTGTCCTGTATGCAGCCTGCCCTAGGTAACACTTAAACATGATATTTACATTAAATGACTGAAAGGAAAGGGACTAGCTAAAATATAAGGTCCAAAGACAGCACAGATCAGTGGGAGAGGGATTGATGATTCTTGTACCGGTAGTACACAAGACAAGTGCTCTTAGAAAACTTGAGAAATGAGACTAGTATCTTTCATGACAGGAGATCTCAATATGTGTGTAAGGAAAAGGTAAGAATGGGTTCAGCTTTAAGTATACTTGGATTTGTTACATTTTATGTAAACACAAAATAACACAATATTGTTAACATTTTCTTTAACTCCTTCAACTAGATTATCTTTAAAGTGGAAGTAAAATTGAAAAATTGCAAGCAAGCAGGTTGATTATTACAGAAGGGACAGGCAATAAAAAAACTCACCTGCCTGTTTACAATCTTTTCTGAAATGTACACTGAGCTGTGATTGTGCGTCTCAATGTTCAATGCCAGGCAGTTGGAAATTAAACAATTCCTACGCCCATGGGAGTTACATCAATCCGGCCTGACAATCAATATGGGGGGGAACCTGAACTTGGAAGAACACTGGGTGAAAATGGCATCGCTGGAGCCAAGAGAGGTTAGTGTACTTAAAAAAAAAAAATACAGCAGACAGGTAAGTTTATTTTATTACAGAAGGGACATCGCCCATCATTTCTGCAAAATTAAACCTACCTGCTCCTGATTTTTATTGTTTTTTTCTCTTTTTTTAAAGGAAGCAAAAGAAAACTAAAATACAAAGTGAAATAATGCTATGATATTCATAGTATCATGCTGCCACCTGCTGCCCTGAGCTCTCCTACCCACGCATGCTTATACCAGGCCTGCCAGAGTGTATATAAAAAATGTAAAAATGCCAGTTTTTTTCTGGGGATAAAAAATGAGTCCACAATGAATCATTTCAAAACTTTTCCCAATTTTAATGTGGTCTATAACTTTTTCAATTCAATTAAGAAAAAAACAAATCTGTTTGGTGAAAAATATAAAAAACAAAAAACATACAATAACCTGATGCACAAGTGTGCACACCCTTATATTAATACTTTATTGAAGTACTTTTGATTTATTGACAGCATTCAGTTTTCTTGGGTAGGAGTCTACCAGCATAGCACATCTTGACTTGCCAATATTTGCTGACTCTTCCTTGCAAAAGTGCACCAAATCTGTCAGATTGTGTGTTCTGTTATGTTCCGGTCACCCCACAGATTTTCTTTAGGATTTAAGTCAGGGCTCTGGCGTAAATTGAAAGATCCGCTATAAGATGAATACTGCCTTGATGCCTTTATTGTATCAATTGTGTACTTACAGATGTGCTAACCACAGCATTCCAATAAGTAATAAACAAATGTCTGGTTAATGTGATGATTGAATATAATTGGCTTCTCTGGACAGACATATACAGTATACTACAGACTTTGCATTGTTTGTCATTTGTGGTCACCAATCAGCCTAATATGGGAAGCACTAGAGATTTAAATGATTTTATTTTTCTTCTTTGTAGAGTAGAAGATATGCATAGTGATGTGAAAGATGTCAGAGATCACGTTGATTTTATTAAACAGATGCTTCACCATTTAGATGATCACATTGGACACCTACAAGATCTTTCAGGACTTACCTTGGATTCCATGAAAACCTTGACTGCTCAGAAAGCTTTGACATCAAACAGAAGTCATAGCATCATGTCCAGTGATATCAGTGTGTCAAAGCAGACCACAGATGATGGACTGGGACATTCTGTCATGTGGAAAAAAAGCAAAAGTGATCAAATGTGGAGCCGTTCTATATCACAGCCTGGTTTGGATACAATTATACAGTCTAAGGCCTCACTGCCAAAGGCCAATATTTCAAACTTTGTCCCTATAGGAAATTCTTTATTTCCCACATCTGACTACCATAATGAAAAGTATGATCATCTGGAATTCCAGAACAGAACTTTCAGTGAACATAACAAAGAAGGTTACCATCTACCTAATTCTTTAAAAAGACGACATTCAAGTATGGCTATAATACACAATCCTCAAACATTTCCACAAATACAAGTCACCCCTGAGCTTCATGATCCTCCTCAATCTCCAAATGTCCAGTTGCATGCATTTACAGCATATCCAGAACCTTCTAGCTCATCTGCTGTTGACCAAGGTGTAAATCACGAAAAGGAAGGCTTTGTAAATTGTGCATTTATTGATGACACAGGTAATACAATCTACAAGAATGAAGATAACCATGGAGGTCTAGATTTGAAGACATTAGATAGAGAATCAGCTAAGATTGATAATCAGCCACCAGTGGATATGTCGCCCACTGGGTGCAGTGACTGTCATGGTGACCACATTCAGGACCCTACAGTTGACCCTTCCACAAGCAAATTGGAACAAATGTCTAATGGCAGCACTATCACTGGAATGTTTCAGAAACTGTGGACAAAGTCTAAACATTCAGGTATGAGTTTTCCTGATATAAATCTGATAACTAAAATTCAAATTTTCAACAGAAACTCAATTTTTTCTAGACATTAAATGCACTTTGTGTGATTGAGCAATACAGATTGATGTCAAAATAAGTTATATGTGTTTTTTTTTACCTAGGATTTAAACTTTGCATAACAAAGCAGATGTCAGAAGATACAGAGGTAAACCTTTCGTTTACATAATTAAGCAAAATGCTAATTTACTATGAATGCAAAAAACGTGTGTTTTTGTTGCTCTGCAGCAGACACTTATAGCACTCAATTTGCTGCCATCTTATCCACTCCTTTTTTTAAACCAATCTACTGCTCAACAACTGTCTATTTCCCAGTGGGATCCTTCAGTGTTCAGTGATCCAGAACAACAAAATTTGCTGATGTCCTCTGATCTAATGTTACTCCAAGGGTTTGTTATCTCAGATAACATTCTCACTTTGCTAAATACAGAAAAATAAAGGGAATATTCCTAAGAAAGGCCATCAGGAGCTACCATTCTGCACTTCACTAATATGTATCCATGAGCTGGGCACAGAAGCCTTAACACTATAAAGCATTTCCTTAATTTCTGTGTTGTCTTTACCAGCCTTTTACCTCTGTTTTCTGCCAGCAGTATAAAAAGACAACTCCATCTAAAACCATTGTTTTAATTTAAAATAGAAACTAATAAGGAACATATTCCAGTGTTTGGGTCCCATTGTAGCGACTTTCCCTCAATTCCTGTTCATGTGACTTGGTGTCAGCCATAGAGAAACTGATTGCAGATGTCTTCATGGGGACTAACGAAACCCTTTTCAGTAGAGTAGAAGCGGGTTGTTACTTCTGTTAAGTTTTTATTGTGCCCTCCTGAAAAATTAAGAAAATTTTAAATTTTTCTTATTATATCCAAAACTACAAACAGTTTAATGCTTGGAGCTGGGTTGGGTTTGTTTCATGAAAAATACGAGTATGATGTACATGAATTATTGGACCATGTAGAGTTTAGACTTTCAAATGCAACAACTCAATATCCAGAACCATACCAAGGCTGGGTTCACATTTGTGAGGTACGTTGCATTACTGCGATTTGTACCAATTATTTGCACCACAGCATATAGTAGTATGTTACCTTCTATTGTGGTGTGCTGGTAAACAGGCCCATTAGAAGGGTGCTTTGTGGTTTCAATGCAATTAAAAATAGAATAAAACTATTAAAAAGAATGTGTGTTTGGTAAAAAAAAAACAATAGATCATGAGAAAAAAAAGGAAGAGAACTAAATTCCTCTGATTCAACTTGTTCTTGTGTTGATAGCCAACCCTGTATATCAACATGGAGGGTAAGGTGAAAGGTCGCAAAGTGGGGCTTTTTAGGCTTGAGTTTGAATAGGTTTATCTTAAACCATGTAGCATCCAAAATAACAAGGTACATAATACATATTAAAAACAAATATTGATGCATTTATTTTTGGCCGTTGGCCAGAGATGTTTACAACTAATAAAAGTGATTACATTAGTAATTATTAAACAGTTGTCTCTGGTCCCAATGCGTTTCGTTGACAGGTTTCCTTAGGAGACTTTATGAGAGACTTTTGCTATTTAATAAAGTATTAATAATAAAAAAGCAGTACGTATGCACATAGTGTCAATATTAGGTATATGCATAAACAGGAAATATCTCACAGTATCATCACTTCACAGGTCCCACACAGCACAAGCCCACCAGGGTGACGTGAGGGATTCCCTGTGCATGAAGTCCAGTGTCAGTGCAGGCTCCATGCAGAGCACGTTCTTGGAATCACAGCGGGCGTGGTCCGTGTAGGTCCCACACAGCACACGCCCACTATAATGACATAGGGGATTCCCTGTGCACACATGGGGAGCACCCTGCTGATGATGCCCGCCGAGTAGCGGGCCAATAATTGCAAGGCAGTTGAATAACTCTAATCAAATATAAAATAGCTTTTTTGTACGTGTGTATTTTATACTGGCGGGCCGCATATTATTGATTTTAAGACCGAGGCTGCGGGATGTAGGAAATCTGAACACGGGCCACAATTGGCCCCCGGACTTTGGACATGCCTGGTTTAAGGACTGAATAATCTAATACAAAGTGCACTAGAACTCTCAAGAATGGCATGTTCTTCAACATAAACATTCTTATCAAATGGATCACTTTTAGAGTAATATATGGCTGTAAAGTGTTGATGAGAGGTTGTATAAGAGTTATAATGTGTATATTTGAAGATTTTGTGCAAAATATATACTTTGGATGCTACATGCTTTAGGTAAAACCCATTCAAACTCAAGCCCATTATGAGTAGATCCCCAATCCCTCGAGCCTGCTCGCTACATTTCGGTGCAACTCATATCTACAAACAGTAGGACACCTTTTAGGTTATGGACACAGTCACTCATGAATTATGTTAGGGTCTATGCACCTTCCACTGTCTGTTGATAAGTTGTTATACTAACTGTATTGTATTGCTGTTTGGACATCCCTGATGGGTGGGCTGTGATTGTCCGATATAACATGCATACACATCTCAATAAAGCCCTGTGATGTTAAATAAAAATAACTTCCTTCCTTCTTATTTGATTTTTAGTCTAATCAAAGCAATGAAGATGGTCTCCGAAGAGCTTCATCCTGCACAGACATGAAGGGATTCCAACTAAATTCTTCATCTGCATCAAAGAGTCCATGTATGTCACATTGGCCACACTTTATAAAATCAAATGTTTCTTGGTATATCTCACACCTACAAGCTTCTATTTTACATCAGTAAGGTGTAATAATAACAAATGTCTTACCATATTAATGACTAATTAGAGCTGCCTGGGGTTATCATTACAGAAATAGGGGTTGTGTTATAAATAAATACTAGTAATGTGCTCATTTCCTAACCTGTACTAAACCAATAGCAGCTAGAATCTGATCACAATTCATAATATGCCCAATATGACTATTTTTTGTTTACATTTTTTATATTTTTTCCTATGCAGCTTACTTGGACAGCAAGTCAATGTCTTATGAAGATCTGTATCAGACTGACTCCAAGGCAGCTTTATTGAAGGTGCATGAAGTGTGGGAATGGGTTTGGTACATTAACACAAAAAAGGAAATAAACAAAAAGACTTTTGTTTAAAAAAAAATCAATAGTGTTATGGCCTAGATACACTTTAGGAAATATAAAGCCTTATAATTTACAGAAAATTGTTATGAACAATTAAGAAGTTTTATACCATCTATCTTTTCATATCATGTCACCTTTGACTTACATTTAGATGCTCTAATCATTGCACTGGACATGCAACATGACTACCTTGGTTGGGAACTACCATTGCCTTCATCCCTTGTGTGTGTCTGATATATGTTGCACAGACAATATTGTATCCAAATCTTCTGTTGGTCAACCACTGGGGACCTGGTGCAGGGCAGTGCCTTGCAGTTAGGGAAGCTGCTTGGGTGTACTGCTGAGCTTGTAAAGGTGGCTACAGCAGGGATCCATATGATCCTGGTAGTAACTGTAGCTACCCACAAATAAGAAAAGTGAGACTAACAGTTTTCACAAACTGATCTCTTTATCGATTGCATGCTGGAAAACTGAAGCAGGTTGCAGACATGCTAAATGCTTAGGTCAGTGGATTTCTAAATTACACTGGTATTTGTTGGCACAAACAAAAGTAGATATTTATGTATCTTCTTCACAATTTGAATTCAGCAACATATTCTGCATATTTTACATCTTTCTATACAGGAACAGTATTACAGTCGATATTCTTCAGGTGCTAAATTGTAAGTTGACTACTGCTATAAAATATTTTTGAATTGCTTTCATTTAAAAAGAATTCTGTACTTAATCAAATCTCCTATTATGTTTTTAGGGCTCTTCAAAAAGAAGCTTTTACGAGTAAGATTTCAATTTCCATGTGATTTTGTGTTGTAATGTCTTGGTTTATTCAATGTTAGTTTACTTAATATGTCCTAGTAATAGCCACATGGCATATAGAATGATCTATGTAAAGTCTTCCTTGGGACCAAACACCATATATATGCTTCAAGTTAATAATTTAAAGACCCCATAGATGCTGGAGATCCTGTCCTATATTTTTGACGGTATTGATTTAACATCTTTTACCTTCAGGGCATTTGTTTCTGTTAGTGAAACTGGCTGGTGTTTGAGAGGGTTCGTATGGCTTAGAAAGTGGGAACCTTGAAAGAAAATACCAAATTTAAATATCACTTTAGGCTTTTGTTTCTGGACCTGCACTGGTTGATGTGTAGTCTTCAATGTGTTCGAAATAAATATATAGAATATAATATAAAGTAGCATTTTATTCAAAACACATTTTTTTTATTTTAGGATTTGGCCATGACTTTAAAACCTCAATGGATAAATCATTTTATTATTCAGGTGAGAAATATTAGGTTAGCATTTTATCAAATGATTTTATTACTGTATGTCACTCAAATCAATTTCATTTTATATCACCAACAGCCATTGAAAGAAACAACTTATATCGGCTTTCTCAAAGTATACCCTTTACACCCCTGCCACCTGTGGGTAAGCAGATAAGTAGATTGATCAGATTCTTTTATTTTGTCAGATAAATGCTGAAAAATAATTATCAAATAAACTGTGTACATCTAACAAGTACCCATGGTGTATTTCAGGAGAGCTGGTCACTGTGTATCGGCTAGAAGAAAGCTCACCAAATATTCTGAACAACAGCATGTCATCCTGGTCACATAATGGCAATTATTCCACAATAGAGATACTAAGCAAGGAAGAGATGGGAGGCGGATTGAGACGAGCTGTGAAAGTGGCCTGTACATGGTCTCAGAATGATATCCTTAAAGCTGGTCATCTCTATATCATCAAGTCATTCCTTCCTGAAGTGGTGAATACCTGGTCAGATGTCTATAAAGATGACACAGTGCTGCAACTGTGCCTCAGGGTGAGAAATACAATATTTATATATACTCTGTATTGAGTCCTTGTCCTTTCATCCTTGTGGCTGCAGGAAAATTACAGAGATTACCAGCTAACATATATTAATTTTAATAATTATCAAACTTTTACTAATAATCTGTTAATTTAAAAAATCTTCTATAAACCATACTCTCTTGCAGGGCTCCAGTTATAAGACATATATACACTTATAATATATGATGGTTTCAGATACTGTATACCCTATAGTGGTGAAGTCATATTTCCTGATACATTTGGTACAGGTCTTTCATACACCTCCTACCAACCTAAAAGCATGTAAGGACTTATTAGGCACCATATTTCTGTATGCTATGGCAAAGTCCATCCAGTCCACAAGTACTGAGGTTGCATAACATGCAAATACCATATCAAGCAAAACTGTAAAAAAATTATTAGCAAAAATTCATTACCTACATATATATCATCTAAATTTCTACATTGATGTAACATCTGTGTGGTACAAACATTCTGTACAAATCAAAGTATGCATGTATTTTTACATGTTGAATGCATTTAACTATTTTCTTTGTTGTGTATAAACCCAAAAAACTTGTTTTGTCAACCCCCAAAAATAAACAGAATATTGCTATGGCTATAAAAGGGGCAGGCAACAGATGTAAGTGTATTTGTGCTTTAAGAGAAAAAAGGACCGAAGGACATACATAGATTGTGTGTTAATATCATACACATGTATCATGCATCATATATACACATGTAGTATTTTTGGTAATTCTTTATGATTATATGCTACGATAGTACCTTTTTTGTCTGAAATTTCCTAGTATTATATTTTCTAGGAAATCCAACAACAGCGAGCTGCTCAAAAATTACTTTTTGCTTTCAACCAAATGAAACCCAAAGCAATTCCATATACTCCAAAGTAAGTTCCCATATACTCCATAGTATGTTCAGATATACAACTTTGTATATGCTGAGGTTCTGTGACCTGTAGAGTTGATAAAGTATTCTTTTATGGCAGATTTCTAGAAGTGTTCCTCCTATATTGTCACTCAGCTGGACAGTGGTTTACAATTGAAGAATGTATGGCGGGAAGGTTTAGGAAATACAATAACAACACTGGCAATGAAACTGTCCCATCAAACAAACTGGAGAAGACAATGCTAGCCTTCAGCCACTGGACCTTTGAGTACACCCGAGGGGAATTCCTGGTCCTGGACTTGCAAGGTAGTTCTCATTCTTTTATAAGTCACTAATGGTAATAATATAATATTGAATGTTTCACTGTCCCAAAACCTAATTGCTAATTATAAATTAACATTTTCGTGTTTATTTAAAATTGCTGCACTGTTGTTGCCCTAGGATTGCTGAGTGGCCGATTGTTTTTGATCATTTGCCTCTTTTGGGCTCCATTGACTCCTGGGGGCCAGTTTCCCTGTATGCAACATACCTTTTATTGAGAGTCTTCTTTGTGTGTCGCATTTATCCTGATCCTTAATTTGTTCTTGACATTTACCTATACATGTATGTTAGTGGGGTGGCATTTTACTGTTTCTTAAGTATTATGTCTATTTTTGTGTTTGCTGGATTGGGTGGTGGCCTCCACCCAATGAGTGCTTTTCTTCACATTTCCTGGTCACCCAAGTGATTTCCCTGTACTGGTACTACCTTCCCTTCTTCTTGATGTGATGCAACTGTCAGGTGTTGTATGCTAGTAGCATGGTCACCCAAGTTTACATGTTTCTGTTAAAGGTTCACTGATTTTTGATCCTTTCATGCTTCCTATAATGTGCATAAGGTATTGGTCCTGTGGTCCAATGTTTTTGATTTCAGCCTATTTGGATCTTCCATTTGTGTACATTTAATGGCATTTCTGGAGTTTTTCTTGTGTGGCAATCTGGGATCTCCTTGGACTGGGAATTTTCATTATTATCCCCTTCTCTCCACTAACAATCCTATTAGATCATGTTTTTTATGTTGTATCATCAATTGCTGCTGCTAGTTTTAGCATTACACCCTACTTTTTTTTAACTTTGCAAAGCTATTTGTCACCTTCACACAACACTCCCCACTCCATTTCTTAAGTTGGCATTTTTTCTGAATTAGCTAGTCTGTAGACTGGGGCTCATTTACAATTTTGTCCTGGCCATAACCATTTGCACACAAGACTTTTTTTAAAAAGATTTTCAGCTCGTGTTCCTTTAGGTTTGCACATGAAGATCTTTTTTCTTCAAATTACATTGCAGGATCTCCAATATCCTCTGGGCTGTCTCAATTTTTACCCCTCTAATCATTTTTGAACAAACAGCAAATTTTCTGGCTTTTGTTTGGTCTCACTAGATGCCCAGAATTCAGTGGAAACTATTGAGCCTTCCTACCATAAACAGAAGAAGCATTTTTGGCACTTTTACCTTAACTTTAGACTCTGTTGTCATTCCTACTGTAAGATACATGTTTGGTCCTTTGACCCTTATTCATATCTCCCAACTGTTCCAATTTTTCCGGAATAGCTGACTCGCTGAGTGTCTGTATTTCCCTGTGAGCACATGAACTTTGTGTTGTTTTGCTGAACAGTGGAGACTTTTCACCCCTGTGCAGAAAAACTGGGGAATATTTGCTTTTTTATCTGTTTCTGTGTGTTTGAAGAAAATAAAAGTGGGCAGAACACCCTGAAATATAAACTGATGTCCCAAATTTGTCTCCCCAATGAGTGCTTTCGAAGCAAACCTCTGACATTTGGTGCTCAGATTCAGGCAAGATCCTTAAAGTGACTGTGCATGTAAAAGTACTGTTTTATATGAGAAAAGATCCTTAAATGGAAAAAGTCTATAAAAGCTTTTGTGTTTGGATGTGGTTGCTAAAGACTGTTAGCATGGAGGAGCTGATCAAACAGCATGTGAAAGGAAATGTACATCTGCAGTTCAGCGCTATCAATCAGCAGCAAATTAATGCTACTCAGCAGGAAACTTACAGGTTGCTGGGAGAGAGCAGCAAGACACTAGACTACAGATTACATCCAAGCTTTGGCTGAGAGAATGCCACAGGGAGCAGGCAGCACTGCTGAGCACCAGTGAGTGAAAGCCTGTTTGCAAAAGATGACCCTGGAGGATGATGCAGAGGCCTTTCTTAGCATCTTTGAGAGAATGGAAGAGCAGGAAAGACAACCCGTGGCTCAGTGGCTCGAGATCATTGCCCCCCTTTTGACAGAGGAGCCCTATTTAATGCAGAGAGGCCAGTGAAGTCACAGATATACAACTTTTTATGTCTTGCCACCAAATGCCTTCAGCTGGAGGCAGCAGCCCAAATAGTGGAGAAAGTAATAGCAGACTACTATGTGCAGAGCTGGTTCCAAGGACACTCACCAGCTGGAGGCCTTAGTGGAGCAATACCTGAGGACAGAGGACTTTCTGCAAGAGCCTTGTGCATGAAGGTCTAAAGACCAAAAGTGGGAAAGCACCTGCTAAAATTGGAGTGCTTCCAATGGCTTAAACAAAGAAGGTTCCACTGGGTACCTCTGATCGGACCATCAAGGACCCGGGACCTATTTTGTGCTTGTGATCTCATCAATCAGGGCACATGGCTGCCAGTTGCCCTCTCAACCAGTAACCCATAGTTATAGTTGTATAACCAAGGCAACGCATGTCCTTGTTTGCCAAGCTAGCATGTGTAGCTTAGAAGAGTGAGAAAAACGAAAGACAGGTATGTGCTATATAAGTGGATGGATATGAGGTAAAGGCCTTACTCAGTAGTCTAGTGACTTTGCTACATGCTAGTCTGCTAGACTCAGAAAACTGCAAACTTACTTTTATGGGATTCCTTAGAATCCATGGGGGTACCAAAATTTATCCCACTGCAGTACAGAACATTGAGACCCCTTGCAGTTCTCAGGAACATGAAGTTGGGGTGGTAAAGACTCTGTTGTATAAGGCTATATTGGGTGTGATTTGCCACTCTTCTGGGGCATGCATGGAAATACTAGTAGGATATACCTCACCTGGAATTCACCCCTAGCACACCTGAACCCCTAGGCCAAAATAAATTGACCAAATGCTGGTAACCATATGTGAGGGGGAAGATTTCCTGCTACAGAGAAGCTGAAACTGGCCAGATCTGTCTGTATCCCAGGACAACTTTGAGACAGCCCAGTTGAGAGACCACACTGTAAGCCATAGTTACAAAGTAGGTTAGGTTTGTTTAGTAGATCTGCTTTTTCTTTATCCCCAGTTACCAACCCAGAGACAACCTTTAAGGGGCCTACATGCTCAGATCTGATCTTTTTGCTATTATATTTTTAAAAAATGTTGGGGTTTGACTTTTCTTTGTGATCTGTCTTTCATTTTGAAGTGTTGCACATTTTATCTCCTTTTTACATCTTTTGTTATATTCTTTATAGTTTTCAAATGATGAAGGTGATCTTTCATTTTTATATTTTTGGAATGCCTTTTTCTTGTTCCTTATGGCTTTTTTTAACATCAGCTGTAAGCCACATACGTTTAAGAGGCTAAAATTACCCTATTACATATTACCCATTGGAATATAATTTTCAGTTTGCTGTTGTAGAACAGACTTGAAACATTCCCATTTCTGTTCAGTGTTCTTTGAGGACAATATTGTCTCCCAGTCCAAGTCCAGAGAGCCGCCCTTAATAACTGGAAAATTTGCTCTCTTAAAATTAAATGTTTTTTATCTTTCCTGTTTTTGCTTCCTGTTATCAGCTTACATTAAATGAAATCATATTATGGTCACTGCTACCCAGATTCTCTTATATGCACATTTGTTATAACTCTGCATTGTTAGAAAGAACTAGGTCCAGCAGAATATAATTTCGAGTTGGGGCTTCTATAAACTGTACCATAAAATTATCTTGTATTAAATTCACAAATGTCCTCCCTTTTGCTGTTTCTGTAGTGCAATTATTCCAGTGAATGTCAGGCCAGACATCTAGCATTGGTGAACAGGCTCTTTAAATCACTGCTGCATTTACCATCATTGTTTGCCAAATCATTTTGTTTTTCAGTACAACTAGTACTGCACAATCCAATGTTTGTTTGTAACATGGGAAGCTCCTAACAATTATCTATAACCCTCCCCCCAAACTATCCCCAATCCATCCTCCACTGGTGTCTGACCCCTGACTAACCTTTCTGCCACCCTATTTAACTGTCTCACCCCCCTCTGTCCTAGTTTAATTATCCCCCCACCATTCCCTTAAATCTTTCCTCTAGCACAGCAGACCCCCTTTCATTTAGGTGCAAACCATCTCTGGCATACAGGTTGTACCCAAATGAAAAGTCAGCCCAGTGCTCTATGAACCCAAACCCTTCCCTTCTACACCAGGACTTAAGCCATGCATTTAGCTGCCTAAGTTCCCTCTGCCTTTCCTGTGTTGCGCATGGCACAGGCAATATTCCAGAGAATATAGCCTTGGAGGTCCTTTTCCTCAACTTGAAACCTAGTTCCTTAAACTGATTTTTAAGGATCCTCCATATTCCATCTAAATTGTCATTGGTTCCAACATGGACCAAGACAGCTGGGTCCTGTCCATCCCCTCCCAGTTATTTGTCCACTCAGTCCACCACATGCCGAACCATGGCTCCAGGGAGACAGCAAACTATTCGTTTGAAGGGATCCGGGCGACAAACTATTCTATCTGTCCTCCTGATCATAGAATCCCCTATGACAACAAATTGTCTTTTCCTTCCTGTGTTTCCCTCCCCACCACTACTAGATGTGCTGCTCTCCTGGCTGTTAGGGGTAGTAGTAACATCTAGATTTGCCACCTGCACATCTTCACATAACTTGGCAAACATGTACTCAAACCCAGGGCCAGCCTTCCTTTTCTGGGGGCCCCTACCACTCCCTCAAGTTATATTAACCCATCTCCCTACATGTTCACCCAGGTTAACCTCTCCACCCTCCACATCTAAGCTATTAACTGCCTGCTCAGTGAGCAGGAGACCCCTCTCAAGGTGATCGGGTGATTTGATCGAGTGATGCAATGCGCTTCTCCAGCTCTCCAATGCGAGATACCAGAAAGGCGACTTGCTCACATCTGGACTTGCTATTCACCTAGGAGCTATCGCTCCATTTGTGCATACATGTGGCAGACTATGCACTGAACCAAACTTTCTACCTTGCTACCACTCATTCTCCCATTTACAATGTTGGTTTACAAGGAGTTATAAAAGTTTACTTACAGTTTGTGGTTACTATAAGGATTTAACTCCTTTTGTTTTCCAACTGTTTTTTTCTAACTCCACTTGATTAACAATCCACTTGTTTCACCAGCCAAGTTTGAGGGAGCTCAAGGTGAGTCTGCCAGGAACTTAAATCACCTTGACCACCCCCCTTTGAGGTCATCAAGGAAAAAAAAGCTATTTAAAACAAAAACTGACAATCAAGCAAACACAACCCAACAGTCAAACAGACACAACTCCCGAATGCACAATATCAGAGTCCTGTGTTTTTCTAACTCCACTTTATTAACAATCCACTTGTTCTACCAGCCAAGTGTGAGGGAGCAGGTAAAAGTTAATAATGGGGTTGCCTCAAAAGGCAGGGGCTGATTCATTTGAATAAATTAAATATTTAATTGGGTGGCTGAGGTATGAGGAGAACAAGTTGACCAGCTTGTCCTTCCACAACCCCACAGATGCACTTTGCTGGATCTGGCACATTCCCATGTTTTGGGAGCACTGACTATTGCAGAGGTTGTACTGGCATGGGGTGCATAAAGATGTAACCCTACAAGTTCCAGCAGATATGTGAGAAGGAGAATGTAGTGATTGGGAGATATGTGGCTTCATGGTTTCCTAAGTATGCTTAAGATGAAGCTAGCAAGTTTCTTTAGGTAAAGGTACTTAGCTTGTTTTGCTAAATGGTGCAGACCTTGATCCCCTGTACATACAATGTATGTTTATTTTCTGTTTCTGTGTATTTAGAGAAAATAAAGTGGGCAGAGCTCTCTGAAATATCAACTGTTTCCCTATCTGCAGGGAGAGGCTTAGTGCTAACCCTTCGCACCCTGCATTTTTTTCTGTTATTCCTTGTAGGCTCATAAAAATATAACTAAAGATTTTTTAAAAAATTTCATATATTAATGCTTCATTTTTTTAAAGGTGTTGGAGAGAATCTGACCGATCCATCTGTTATTAAAGCTGGAGAACGCAGGTGAGATATATACATTTGTATATGTTCTATACATAGAATTGTTTTGCTAACTTAGCTCCAAAGTCACGGTACGGACAGAGTACAATACTGTAAAATGTAAAACACAATCCTGTCTGACTGCTTCATCATGGAGATGCCTGAGATGGAGTTATAGGAACCTCAAGCAAACGTCCCATCAATATTCGACGTAGTGAAAATGCTTTTTAGTGTATTTTAATTTTAGAGTACATATTATTATATTATTACATATACATATATTACTAACAAACTTCATAGATTCCAAAGTATATTTAACCTAGGGGCTATATTGTAAAGTGTTGCAATGTAGTCCTTGTGGTGGCTTCATTAGTTTGAATGTTTAAAGCTAGGTACATTTTCTGTAAGTACAGCAAATAGCAGTTGATCTTGTCAGTATGATGATTTCCTTTAAGTTTTTTCAGTGTTCCCAGGTAGGAACTGCAAAGCAACCTATCTGGACATTACAATAGGGAAGGTGTTTCTAATTCCAATCAGGAGAAAAACCTAACAATACTGCTCCTCCATAGATACACAGTCACTCTAGGTCAGAAAGTGTATAGAATAATGGAAAGAAAGGTGAAATGTTTGCAAGTGCCATCAATTCTAACAAAGTTAGCAGGGGCAGAAACCTTTCCTTGACATTATATTATGTCGAAACATGTTGTCCCTTTATTGCTGCCTCCAGTAAAACTGCTCAAATCCACTAGTCTAAAGCCGGCCTTACTGGTGCAAAGAATCAAAATAGATCAAAACACACACTGTAACATAACTCGATTTTTAGCCAATTTGTGATTTATTCTTTTAATGAATTCCTCATCTATAGTTCAAATTATTCTTTATGTCATGTTTTATTTTTTACTTTTGTCCAGATCCAACGACATGGTATTTGGACCAGCCAATCTGGGGGATGATGCCATTAAAAACTTTTGTGCCAAGCACCAGTGTAACACATGCTGCAGACATTTAAAACTTCCAGGTAAATTTTGGCGTAGAATACCTAATGAGCACACCCAGATTCAGTAGAAGTGCACTTAGGTCTTTCACTTTAGCTGCTTTGAGCACTATTTTATCTTGTGATACTTTTATTAACAATGTTCAAATTACAAATATCTAAATTGCCATACAAATAGGCATATGTTGGAGCAGGCATTTCATGAAAAAAATCTGCATGTACAGATTGTCTAGTTTTCATCCCACCCTAGAAATGTAACCAAGCATCTTCAATGAACTCGGATGATGCCAATGGTCACATATCAATAGATATCTAGATTTAATTAGCTACAACAGGGTTTTGTTACTTTCACTATAATTCACAAACTTTTCTAACATAATCAGTATTCAGTAACACTGTAAATTCCTGAAATTATTGAAATTATATATATATATATATATATATATATATATATATATATATATATAGTCTATATCACACTCAATATCCCATATACTCAAGGTAAGTTTCATTATCAAAAATAAATTGGAAATTTAGATGATAATTGGTAAGTGAGCTGATTTGCTTTCTCTCTCTCTCTTTCTTCCTTTTTCTTTTGTTGTCTCTCTCCTTTCCACTCCACCTCTCTTTTTCCCCCTCTCCTTCTCATTCCCTCCCATTTTCTCCCCCCTCTCTTTCTGTCTCTCTTGTTTTTTCACCCCCTCCCTTTCTTTCCCCTTCTCTCCCCCCTTTCTCTCTCACTCTCTCCCTCCCCCACCCCCCTTCTCCTTTTCTCACGATCTTTTTCCTTCCCCCTTTGTCCATTTTCTTCTCTCCCCCTTCTATTTCTTTCCATCTTTATCTGTCTGCCTCTCTCTTCCTCTCCCCCCTCTCTCTCTTTCCATCTATCAGATTTCCAGGCTTTCCCTCTCTTTCCCATTTCTCCTTCTTTTTCTCTCCCTCGCCCTCTCTGTCTCTCCTTCATGCACCCTCTCTCTCACTTTCTCTCTCTCTCCCTCCTTCTCACTTTCCCTCTCTCTTCTCCCCCTTCTCTTTCTTTCCTCTCTCTCACATTCCCTCTCCTCCCCTCTTTATCTCTCTATCTTTCCATCTCTCAAACTTGTCTTGGGATCCAGCAATCCTGCACAGCTCCCAGGTCAGTCACTTCAGCTCTGCACATTTACCAGTGAGCAGCTGTCT
>NC_092859.1:132018435-132086201 GCF_032062135.1 Pyxicephalus adspersus
TTTTCTGTTGTATACTATTGTAATGAGTTGTACATTTTTTGTCAAATAAATATTCTGATTTTTGTAAAGTTTTGCCAGTGTAATTTTCTTTGCTAAAGATGGATATATCTATATCTATATATGACATCATACAAAGAGAACGCAGTAAGGAATTATCTGAACTTTTAACCTGCAAATTGGCATTTTGTGAACTGAGATACAGGTCTGAGCAAAGGCAGTAAACATAAACAGCTTAGGTTGAATAGATACTTTAGACTTGCCTATTTTAATTTGTTTTCCAGTATTGGTGCCCTTTTTAGCTGTGGTTGTTTGTACTAGGTGCACTACGCTGTAACTGAAGGATCACATTTTAGTAGTTGTGTAAGAATAAAGGTGGCATAGATTTCGACTGAGATCAAACCTCTAGCCCTAATCTGTAGTGGTCCTCTTCATGGCCACTCACTGTTGTACACAGATTTGACAGAGGAGATCTTCATCTACTGGCTTCCTCTTCCTGGATTTGCACTGGAATATGTTATTTGTCTGTCAAGGGAAGACAGTAGTAGATGTTTCAATTGAGATTAGACCTATAGCCCTATTACAGTAGTATAAAATCTCCTCTGCCACTTCCATTTACAACAGTGAGAGGTTGATGAAGTTAAGTCAAAGAGGTGATTCTGATCTAAAGTGGCGCTCCAGATATGAATGGGTGGGTCTCTGACGTGAAGGAGGGCTCTGAATGTATAAGGAAAAATTCTGATGTAAAAGGATGCTCCTGATGTGCAGAACTTTGTCCTAAATAGTAAGGACCACAAATTGGGGCCCACTAATCTGTAGATAGAAATTTATTTTAGAAGACTATTGCCATAGATGGGGGCCCAGGTACAATTTCTGTGATGGGGACCATAGTTCTATGACTTTACCATTGTCGCGGCAGTAAAGACTGAATGGGGAGCCCGCAACCTCCAGGGTTACATACATCACGTATCCCAGGAGGCTTTGGGCTTCTCCTTCTGCAGATGCTTTACTCTAAATGTAAAATATAAACTGCCAATCTCACACATGTACAGTGAGATCAGGCTTATTTTTAATATACAGATCAAATGATGTAAGCAGGAGCAAGATAAAGACAGACAAAGATGGCAGCACCCACTGGTTCCTCTGCTCCACAACCAAGAATAAATCCAGGATGGGCCAAATGGAAGCCAAATTTGAATGGATCAAAGGCTCTGCAGAAATAAAGGTAATGTAATTTTTATTTTAAATAAAAGTTCTTTAACTGAGACAGGGAATTATTAGCAATACATGTGGTGCAGAACACTATTTAACAATATGATATCACATAATATTCACCTGTGAATCAAACTGAATGTAGTTCACTTGAAGGTGAACGGTTTTCCCATCTCTGAGGTCTGGAAACCTATTGCTGCAATCATAACTGTTTACAAGTTTTTGTAATACTTTTTTTTCTTTTGCTAAGTGGCTTTCTGTACAGAACATGTCCTTATCTCTTTTGATAAATCATTTCAGGCTAGAACACAGCAAATAGCCAATAGTTTGCTTTTATTTCCTCATTTCTCCAATGGACTTTGACATATACACATTAGTGTACTCTGATCCCTGATGCTGTAAGTCAATTAAAAAAAAAATCTTTATCTGCCTTTGTCAACCTTGAGGAACACATAAAATAATCTTCAGGTTGTGGGCAACTTCTGCTAAAATCAATTTATTTGGGGCCGGGGGGAACAAAGCCTCTTAAACGGGTGGAGCATACCGTGATAGCTAGATTACTACAATAATAAACAGGAGTTATATAGCACCAACATATTACGCAGCGCTGTACATTAACCTCCCTAGCGGTTCATTTCTTTACGGTTTTATATGTCTAAAAGCAGTACATTGTTTTTCATGAAATTTTTTTTTACAGTATAATATTATAGTATGGGTATAATAAAGTTTGAAACACAAAATCATTTAAAAACAATAAATTGAATAAATTAAAAAATCTATATATTTAAAAAAAAAAATTTAATTTTTTTAAATTAAAAAAAATATACATATTATATTTATACTATTATATATACTGTAAAATAAATGTTCTTGAAAACAATGTACTGCTTTTACACATAAAAATCCAATGTATTGCATTCAATACAGTTATTTTGTATTGAATGCAATACGAATGGATTTTGAATTTCCCACCCGGCCGGCAACGTACACACGCACCGACGTCAGCGGGAACTCCCCGGTGACTCATCGAGTGCAGAAGCAGGAAGAAGAAGGAAGACGGAGAGCGCAGCGCTGGACGGCCCGGGACGCCAGCGGATCAGGTAAGTGCTCTATTTACTAACCTTCCATAGGTTTAACAACCCCAAATGTGACTCGGGGTTACCACTTTTAGCAACTTTTTTCTACCCCGAGTCACACTCAGGGTTACCGCTAGGGAGGTTATATAGGGATCCTTTTTTACTTAAGCCATGTACACATGATTGTTATCTGAGATAAACAACCATGAATCTCTTGGGCCACAATCTAGCGTGTGTACCATGGTTCCCCGACATCGTTTAGCAGGAGTGACAAGGAGATCGCTGTCATTTCTAATAGGGGAGGACGCTACGGGCTGATTCCCACTCGTCCTCCCCTTTCCTTAAAACTTAACAGCGATGTACACACAGTGGGCATTTGTGCTAATGTTGTTTAAAATGCTCATGAAAGATTTCCAGCTCCCGAACTACCTACCTAACTCATCCACTAATGTGCAGATAGACTTTTAAATTTAGTCCACCTTTCCTGCTCCATGAATGAGAAAGTATTAAAGCTAGAGGGTTGGGGGGATGCTGTGAGAATCCGTGTATACCCTCTTAGGATTAAAAAAGGTTTTGCTTTCCAAGAGTGTGAACAGTATTTTGCAGAAAGCACAGTACAGTAATAAGATTTTACAATTAGGAGTAATAATTTTTTGACTGTAATATAAGGGAAATGAGCTGCACTTGGCTGTATGCAAATAAGACTCAGTTTATAAAACAGGAAATCTAACATTCCCTTAGATCAGTGTTTCCCAACCTTTCTTAGTCGCGGCACATATTTTACAATTAGAAAAATCCCACGGAACACCGTGATTTGGTACTACACTTTATATTGCCCACCTTGGTGTACCCAAGGACCGCAACCTGGCAGTAACCAGCGGCGCAACATCCTCACCATCAGAGGCTCTGGAGAAGACCTGGTTACTGCTTAGACTCTACGCCTTGTCCTTTTTCAGGGCTCACACAACCTCTGTGCAAGCCGTAGTGCCCCCTAGTGGTCCTGTCTCCCTTAGCGTGACAGCAGGTATGAAGTGTGATCACCAAGAGGTCCCTCCCTACAGCAGCTTCCAAAATTTTCAGAACTGAATCTCAGGCTGTTCTGCCAGGCAAAACTTTAGCACTTCACATGTGAAAAGTTTAAACATTGATCCTTTATTTTCCTTTTTCCGCAGTTATTGGTGAGGGTATGCATTCTTATATCGGGCATTTGCGTATGAAATCATGCAGCATGTACCTGATGCGGAGGTTACTGGTAATGAAGGGAGAAGGGGTAAGTATAGGACTTTTATGTATGAGTAAACCTCAAACCTCCACATTGCCAACCTACTTTCCAAATTCTTAGTTTACTGTCTGTCTCCGATTTTAGTACTTTGAGTCAATAATTCCAAAGAATTGCACAGAAAGATTGGGTAAAAGTGAACAACCCAACTCCAGACACTTGTTAACATACTTGTATGACAAAAAATGTGATTTGTAAGGAAAAGTTTGCCATTTGACTCAGTATAGGTTTCCTTAAACAAAAATGAAAATTAGCTTTTATCAGGGTGTGGTCCCTTACATTTTTATGCATTTTGTTTAACGTTATTATTAATGTTATTTTGTTTATTACTTTCTTTACTTACATTTTTTACTATCATAAGGGAACTGACAAACCAATTTCTGATAACATAGTAATAGGTCCCTTTTTTATTGTAATGTATTTTAAGTAAGGCAATAACAAGCACCTTTATGATGGCACAATGCAGATGACTCACACTGATCTGCTGCCTTAGGGGAGATGCTACATGTACCCAGAACAGCCCAATAGAGAAGAAATGGGGATGGCAGTGATTGGGTTAGTTCTGCTTACTGGCACCCCCTGTCTTTAAGAACCAGCACTGCTGAGAAAGCTCAAGAATTTGACTTGTGCCAGCCACCTAGAGCTGCTTGGGATTGCCGGTCTGAACCCACCCATACTCCATTTGTGTACATTCTGGGCACTGGAGGACAGAATATGAAAAGCTCAGAGCAGAGGGTTTCCAGGTTCAAAATCATGCCAGAGGGGGAATCATCAAAAATGTTTGCTGATCCTTTCCTCTCATTCTTAAGATGCCAGAAATGAATGAGCTCCCTTGTGCACGGGTTTTATGTCATCCTAATTTGGCCAATCAAGACACCCAAACACCACGACAAGGAAGAGAAGGAGAAAAAAATGGCGACACTCATGATGGAACACAAATAGATATAGGCATACCAGGGTTTAGTTCCAGTTAAAGGAACCAGTGTTATGATGTAGTTATGTATTTGTACAGAATGTTACATTCCTATAGAATTTTCTTCTTGTAAAGAATGTTACTTTAAAAACCTGAAAATTCAACTTCTTTTATTGTAATTAAGTGCCTCTACTTCCTATTCCAAACATGCAGCCTAGAAGTAAGGATAGCCTCAGAGGTTTTATTTTGGAACATGTAATGTAGTCACTTGGACACTGGAAAGAGAAAGGCTCTGCAAGCCACCCAATGGTATAAAAAGGTATTTGGCTTTTGGACCTGGACTGATTAAATGTTGAGGCTGCCAGTAAACTCCTTCTACTCTTAATTGCATGTATGTTGTGCTGATTTATTGTCTGATTTATTGGCGCTGATTTATTATAGCTCTCCAAGGCTGGAGAGAATACACTTTGATCAGTGAAGCTGGGTGATCCAGCAAACCTGGAATGGATCTGGTCCAGGTTTTAAAATGTTTGCTAGCAAATAGCAAATGATTTGAAGAAAACCATTCCAGGTTTTCTGAATCACCCAGCTTCACTGAAGAAAGTGTATTCCCTCTAGCCTTGGAGAGCTTTAGTAAATCAGGGCCATTGTCTCAGTATTCAGATAGGAATAATACTAGAGAGAGACAGGCAGCCAGCATTTCTGAAAGAAGATTCTACAATGAGAGCAACCAATATTCTTTAACTACAGGTTAGGTCAAGAATGTTTTCTATTTATTATCAAAACCCAAAAACCACATTTATTGCCTACAAACGTGTCCCTGGATCAGTTTCTAGAAAAATTAAATTAACATTTAGTTGCCAAATTGGAAATCCTGAGTCAGCAGAAAAAAGTGATGCCATGACATTCCATTTTTTATCAGAATGAGGTGTGTATAATTAGCACATGACATTTCCACTCATCTAATAATCCAATAACAATGTCTAAGAAGATGATCTTGGCACTAGTCTCAGTTGTAATTCAGTGATCTAGATGTTTGCCAGTTCTTTGCCTATTTGGAAACATTGTCCGAGTTCTGTTCTTTTGTTTGAAACAGGGAAGGTAGTATACAGGATGAATGCATTACAGGCCACTGGTAAAGTAAATGGGGTGTAGAAAGAGTGTAGATAAAAAATATATTGGGTTTTTAATTTTTCACGTTTGTATTTGTACCCTTTATTGTAGGTATTTGTTTATTTGTTGCGTGTAAAATATGTTTTCTACTTTTTCTGAATAAAAATGTGTTGAAATAAAATATATTAGGTTGTAAGTGCTGAGACACCGTCAGTCTAAATAGGCAAGCTAGCAAATCAAACAACCTCCTATCACTAGAGATTGGCCTTGTTCTGGGAGAGCTGCTTGGTTGGCTCAAACCCTAGCAAGCCATTATGGTGGCCTTGCTCCATGCGCCTTTAATAGGGTCTATACTAACAGAATTATATGAGCTACTGCTTGCTTGGTTGGTGTTCTGACCCTCTACCATTAACACCTTCTGAATCTCTGACCCAGAATGAATACACAGCTCAAATGGTTCAGACAATTGCCATGGCAATATCTGCATGCTTGTTTCAGGTGTGTGGTTGAAAATACTGAAATCAAAAGCTTTATATCCAATTAGCATACTTTATAATGAATTCAGTGATGGCAGCTTCCATCAGCTTTCAGTAAAGGTTGTCTGTAGGGAATACAAATGTTAAAGGTTTATTGATATGCTGTACTTAGATATCACTATGAAAGCCTTTTATAGTGGTATGAGTGTTTGGGAAGTATTGAACATCTTGCAATTTTCCTGTTTTTTCCATTAGTCACCTCTGTACTCTCCTTTATTACAGGAAGTTTTGAAGTCAACGTCAACAATGAGCTAATCTTCTCTAAACTGGAGAGTGGTGGCTTTCCATACCCACAAGACGTAAGTATCATGATGTCCATGAACTGTAAAACAAGGCAGCATATTTTATGCACCTGTATATATATTAGCTGTGAATGGCCACACATGTAGTGGACAATCGTGGAATCCTTAATTTGTTTTATAGCAATCTTTGTTTTTACAAGTAAACCTGGACAGGTATTAAATACTCCATAATGGCACTGCAGCATTGATTAAGGTCCTTTTTAAACATAGTTAATGCAAAACTCCAGTCTTTAGTCCTGTGCAGTTCAGCAGACTCTGGTCCTTAAATAAAACCCCTTACTTTGATTTACCTGTAAATGTTTAGCACTTTGCAGTAAAAGTAATGCATATAGCTGTCACTAAAAGAAACAATGAAAATGAGTGCTTGCAAAGAGTTACTTACAGGGCTATTGTTAGGTTTATGCCCCCTGGCAGGTGACAGGGGAATACCTGGGGTGCGGAGTCTAAGTATCTCTCGGTTTTTACTAGTGCACCCCCCCCCCCCCAAGGGAGGATGAGCCGGTGACCCTAGTGGACACTGGACTATTTTACTGTGGTTGTGGCTCACCAGGGGTGAGCTGAACAGAGGGCTCTGGTGTAGGGACTGCCAAAATCAGGTACTACCGTAAGTAAGATGACAGGAAGAGGCAAGGTCTAAGGCAGACGTAGTTGAAGTCCAGGCACAAGTCAGGGCAGGCAAGCGTAGTTAAGGTCAGGCACAAGTCAGGAATCCAAAGAGGTACAATATGGCGGAGTATAGCTGAACAAGTCTCAGATAGCAAGACTGAGACCAAGACGCTTTGCATAGGGAGGAGTAGGATGCTGCAAGCTGCTAAACAGATGATCTGCAGGTGAAGTAGTAACAGCTATACTATTGTCCAGAGAACAACAGAACGTTGTACTGACTGCAAATTAAGTTGTTTAAAGATCAGTGACAACAGTGTAAGATAAAGTAATTTTCAGATTAGAGGCTCTCCCGAGAATATTCAGATTTTGGAAGAATCTGCTAACGTTCAAAGTGCTTGATATTACCTGACTGCTCAGATTCACACCTGGAAACTGATAGAGTACACAGAGCATTGATAGCAGCAAAAAAGGACCCCCAGAGACGTGATTATAATGTGACAGAGTCCTGGATGGGTAAAGTATTCAGTCAATCTTTTTGGAATTATCCCCCATGACGATCCAAAGGAGAAGATCTTTAAACCATTACTGCAAATTTTACAGGAAAAAGAAATACAGATGGGCTTCTTTCCCTGCAGTTTATTTTTCAGTGCGGAACGTATTCTTTTGTCTCCTATATGGAAAGGGAAGAAAGTATTACCAGATCTGGGATTCTTTCCATCTTCTGAAATTCAGCCAGTAATTGGCGCCCCTGCCTCTGTTTATCCCTTATGGAACAAACCTAAAAAATGAGCTAAAATGCATAGTATATTTGTAATAAAGTGTTGTAAAAAATGAGTGTTTATTTGTCTACCATAAGGTATTAGGATACTAAAGATGCTTATTTTATAATTGAAAGATACAAAACTAAAGCTATCCATGAAGTTATAAAAAATAAGCAGGATGCAGAGGTCGGTAATGATGGCTCCTAAATCCTAAGGGGGACTGGGAGTTCCTAACTTTTTTCAATATCATAGAGCTGCTCAAGTGGCTTGATTTTCTCTAAATACAATACTGGATTAGAAACCCCAATGGGTAGAGATTAAAGCTCTGGCTTGATCTTTTATAATAATAGAATTGTTACTGTGGATTCAGAGAGACTATAGACCAAAAAATAGCTGCCCTTCTTTGGCCTATTCAGCGTGGGAGTAAAAATAACTCAACCATATGTTTACCCCATGCTCCCCCTACTTCCATTTTGAATCTGAAATTTACAACACGACTGGACACAGTAAGCTTTAAATGGTGAATAAATAAGCGTTTTATGCATATAGGGCAATATCTGCTTATAGGTATTAGTTGGGTTGAGTTGGTCAGAAAAACGGGGGCCCCAGCCTCAGAATATTTTCGGTATATACAGTTATACTAATTTGTACATTCTAGGTTGGCATTGAGTTCACCTTTGTATAATCAGACTCCTTTTGAGAAAACTTGCAAAACCAAAGAATCTGCCAAGGACCCAATATCTATATTATATTTTATAATGCACCAGTCGCCAACCGGTGCAGTGGTCCGCGATAAAATTTTGGTGGTCAACGGCTCTGGCTGGTCAGGTGAAGGACCTGGCTTGGTGGGCTGCACTGGCCAGAGCAGCAGACCATGTCCCCCGTACGCAACGCAGGCTCAGGGAAGTGGGCTGGTTGTGTCTCTGGACACAACCCGCCCATTCTCCCATCGCAGGCTCAGACCTAC
Organism: Pyxicephalus adspersus; assembly: GCF_032062135.1. NCBI lineage: Eukaryota > Metazoa > Chordata > Amphibia > Anura > Pyxicephalidae > Pyxicephalus > Pyxicephalus adspersus. The sequence goes on from NC_092859.1 coordinate 132,027,198, forward strand.
AATTGGAGAGTGGGCAGGTTCTATCATCATGACATCACTGTGGGGGAAGTTTCTTCCCCTTTGAGTGACACCCGACTGCGCGGTCTGGAGCCGGTAAATTTAGTGGTCTAGCTACCACTGTTATAATAGATAGAATAGAAGGTAAAGACAGCACCTATTATTTATTATTAATATTATTACACAGTACCTATATAGCGCCATCATATTACTCAGAGCTGTACAAAGTCCATAGTCATGTCACTAACTGTCCCTCAAAGGAGCTCACAATCTAATGTCCCTACTATAGTCATATGTCATTAATGTAGTCTAAGACCAATTTAGGGGGAAGCCAATTAACTGCATGTTTTTAGGATGACCTGAAAATGAATTATTTATTAGTATAAGGTTCTGGCACCTAAACCAAATAAAAATTAGTTAGATATATGTCACTGGCAGCACAGTTAGCTATTACAAAAGCTTGGAAATCTACCAAAATTATAAAATCTGTTATGAGGGAGAAACGCAATTGGATTATGATAGATGATAGACTTGCTTGCATCCTTTGTGATATATTGGATGTCTTTGAATGGATCTAGAGTACATGACAGAGTTATATTAAATTTAAATAAGGAAGGAAAGGGGGAAAGAAAAGTGGAAAAAAGGTAAAAAAAGAAACACTGAAGTGAGGGAATTGAAATGAAACTACAAAACCCTCTGCTTTTTTTTTTTTTTTATGATGCTGTTAGAAGGAATTATGTGTATATATTGGTAAATGATATTCCATGTTCATCTTTTATTTTTTCACCCTTTTAAGGAAGGAACTTGTAAACTTTTTGTACGTTACTATAAACAAATACAAATATTGAAATAGAATAAATGAAGTCAACTGAACCATTGCATTGCAAAATGTATTTTTGTTACTGGAAGGTTGTAGTTTAAAAATTGTTTGGTTGATCATAAAGTTGTTTGTTTTTGTTTTTCAGATCGTAAAGGCAATAAAGAACATTCAAGATGGCCAGAAAGTTGAGAAGATTGCCAGGAACAGGACAGTTTGCACTATCCAGTAGAATATGAAATTAGAAGACGGTCTGTTTTACAGACTAGGGCAGGTTCTGCTAATGACTGGTTTTGTCTAAAGTTTGATAAAATCATGAAAACCCTTAAGAGCCTGTTCTAGAAGGCTGTAAGACAGCTTATTCATGTCTATATACTATAAAGATTATCAACAATCACTGTTTAGTCTGTTATTTTTCTAGAAATATATTCCTATTCCATATCATATCATGTTTTTCAAAGTTCAACTCAGGTTGATCACGTTTAAAGGTAAACTTCACCTTTACATCAAAATATCACAAGTGCTTTCCATGCAATCATTTATTTGCTTTAGACAGATGAATTGACAATGACTGCAGGATCCGTAAAGAGAAGCTTTTAATTACATAAATAATTTAAAAAAGTATAATCTTTGGTTCTGATAATATGGTGGTGCATTTCTTATACTATAAAAATATTTGTTGCCATTATTGACCTGAGAATATTGGCTACCTAACTTAAATATTTCTAGAGTCACTGACCTGGAACAGATATGCAGCAAATGCAGTCACAACTTGTTGGATAGCTTGATCCAAGTCCATGTCTAAAAAAAAAGATTGAAGTCATAGCTTTTAATAGTTTGAAAAAAGTCTTACCTTAAGATCTCCAAACATCTTTTTTTTCCCATTCTGCAAAATCTATCCCTAGTGCTCTGTAAACACATTCCAAATTTAATGAATGGTTTTAAGGCACATATATATGATGGATTCACTGATTTTTGGCAGACTTTTGGAGTTGCAGACCCGTGCCAAACATTGCAGTTTGCCTGGCATTGGATTTGCAAAGAGTTATTTGAGCTTTAATAACATAACACAAATGTGTGTTCTGTATGCCCATGTCAACAGGACTTTAACGATATGATACTTTATTTTAACCGCCATTTTCTTTTGCGGGGGGTGGGGCAGCTATCAGAAAGTGTATGTTATGTGGGGGGTCATTTGCTGACCTAACATGTTGTGCTGTGTATGTGTTGAATGTTGTAAATGTATATGCTTGTGTTATATATTTATTTGGACCTGGTACAGGTGGGTGGTATGTTTTTCACAGGCAGCTTAGACAGCCCCTTGAAGACCCCCAAGACTCCTGCAGGCAGTCCAGAAACAACTTTTGCAGCCTGGGCAGCCCTAGAGGACCCCATGGCTGAGCATAGCCCAGAGCTCTCAAGTAGATTCCATTCACCAGTAACTGGTCCCTCGATCCTGGACATGGCCAGTAGTAGGACCATGAGTGACACTGACATTCCATTCCCAGACTACTGGTCATCTCTATCTGGTGCCTATGCTGCTCTCTGGGGCCATGTAGAGAGTTACAGAGACCAATTAGAGGGCTGAGGTTAAGCATTGCAGCCAACTAAGCGGAGGGCTCCTACTCTGCCATGTCCAGGTTTGAGCACAAAAGTATGTCACCTCCCAGTTCTGCAGTTAGGAAAGGCCAGGAGACACCAGGTTTTATTTCCAGGCCCACTATGTTCCATGGGATCTGGTACAGGTGGGTGGTATGTTCTTTACATGCAGCTTAAACAGCCCCTTGAGGACCCCCAAGGCTCCTGCAGGCAGTCCCATCCCCTCAGCCAACTGAATGTAAGATGATGCAGAAGAAGGCATTTGTAGGAAGGCAGAGGTCCATTAGAAAAAAATAGAATTGGAGAGTTGCCTCCAATGGTAAGCTCAGGATGGGTCGCATGTGTATACTGCTTGGGTGGAGGGAGAGGCCCCCAGCACCCAGGATGGTCAGCTGGACAACTCAGGCAATATGGGGCCGTACACAAGCCCCTACTTAGGTAGATATGTAGGACAGCTTGCTTACAAGGGGTTGAGGCACACAATGTATAGGATTTGGATGGTAGGTCTCATGAGTGACCATTGTCTCGTAAACAGATGACTGGCTGCAAGCAGGTAGGTAGAATGCACACAAGCCTCATAGGTGAGTTGGTAGGATGTAAGGTGAGTGTACATTACAACCTACCTCACCCTGTACATTAAATAGGGTCATTGGCTTTATCGAGCTGCACTAATGTAATGCATATTTGAACAGGACATATGGTCCTATATACTTCCAATAAGATGTGAGAGGTTCCCAAGAATTGTTATGAACTCGAGCACATTAATAAAACTGGTGTACATCCTCCAGTTGGGAGGTAAGACCTTCAACATACTTGAATAGAATTTGTTTATAAATTAAAAAAAGAATAACGTGGGAGGAATAAAAATAAAGAGAGTGAAGAATAAGAAAAAAAACAACCCCGTCCCAAAGAGCACACAACCTAGGTCACATGTGTATCTTCCATAGGGTAACAGGGGAAAGGATCAGTCAACTCAAAAGGAAGTTATCTGGGCCCCAAGAACCTGTATAATCTATCCAAGGCTGCCATATTTACCTATTTTTCTCATGCCAATCCATAAGAATAGCAGGGAGTTTATCATTATTAATACCTCTTTTTCCTAATATTTATTTTCTTGAAATTGAAGGGTGGGAGATTTTGAAGCTTTAGCAATAGTCAACTAGTCAATGTTCACAACATTACTTACATGTAATGTAAGTACCTTTACTTTGCAAAATAACTTACAGGTTGTAATTAACTGCGCCTCCCATGGGTTTCTGGGAAGATTAACAAATAAAACTTAGTTAATATAATGGTATACTCTGATCCACCGTGGGACAGGTCCACCACATATAAAGCATAGTTCCTGGGGTTTGACAGTCTCGCATGCATGCTTTTTTAATTGTATTTACAATATAATTTACCATTTCATTCTACAAACATTTTTAGATAGTTATTATCTATATTATTTCCTCCATGATATACTTCAAACACAATCCTATCCAAAACATGCAGCTCAAACACCACTGTAATGCCTCAATCATACAAGAATTGAAATATACAAAAAAAAAAGCTTCATGTCAGCACACAAATCGTTAATCCCCTTGCTCGTCCTACTCTCAGGATTGTGACTCAATAAATTTAGGGCAACCCATGCACCTGGTGTTCCTTCTTTTACCTCCTTTTACTCTCATGTGCAAACAACTTACCTAGTTACCTAATAATTTCAATGGTGTCTTAGGTGGGAGCCCTGCTTCTGGTCCTTCAGGGCAGCCTGTAGTAAACCTTAAAGACAGTAGTAAACAGTTAAAGAAATGAGTTTCCACATTCTAATTTACAAAGATATTCAGAATTTTTTTTGTTTCACATTAGGCCCCATGCATTTTTCATTTAATATGTCTCCTGATCAGGTTGAAAACTTCTTCCAAAGTATTCTCCAAAGTTCTCCTGGATATGGTGGCTCTCCGGCGTCAGAGAATTTACCATTACCTAGACAACAGCTGGAAGAATTAAAGTGAATGCTGAACTTAGAAAAGAGCAATCTTCTTCCCACTCAGACACTATTTTATCTTGGGACACAGATAAATACGGTCACCAATGCAATCTCTCTCCCAAAGCAAAAAATACTCACCATATTGAGGAGAATCGGCCATGTTGGCAGAAAATTGTTACTAACAGCTAGACAATATCCGAGAATTATAGGGACTATGGTATGTACCATGCTAATGACAAAATGGGTCCAGTGGAGAATGTGCACTTTCCAAATAGAACCAGTCTACTATGGTAGCTGGACAAACAGAACTTTCTGAATTGTCATTCTCCCCATGAAATGGGTAGTTCTCAACTCAGATGCCAGCAAGGAAGGATTGGGAGCACTCTGCCAAGTTATGATAGGGACCCTAAGCAACTCTGCGGGCACACTGTCAAATGTACTAAAACTGCCAGCAGCAAATCAAGGCCTTCCAATAGGGTAAATCTGTCCTCAGGATGGACAAAATCACAAGGGTTGATTATGTGAAAAACCAGGGCTGCACACACAGCAGACGCCATTTAAAATAAGTAGTCCCCATTATAATTTGGTCGCAGGAAAATCTGTTCCATCTCTCTGCAATTTACATTCCTGGAACACTGAACGGGCATGCGGATCATCTGTATAGAACAACGGTTGACAACAACGAGTGGTCTCTACAGCAAAATGTCTTCAAAATGGCAGTCAAGTGGTTCTTTCTTCCCATAGTAGATCTCTGTCCCTCCAGCGAATCACACAGTTGAGAGTTTCATATTGAAATTTACTTTCTGTCGAGCCCTGGGTGCAGATGCACTGATGATGGACTGGCATTTCCAGTTAGCCTACACCTTTCCCCCAGTGCCATTAATCCACTAGTTCTATCTGCTAGAGGAATCAACGCTGGTATTAGTGTTCAATCCTAATTGGCCAAAACGCCTTTGGTATTTGCTCCTTTAAAAATTTAGTACAGGGAGCCCTTCTCCATCTTCAAGCCAATGTCTCCTGTTCCATCAGAATCCAAGGAAGCTATGCCTGGAGCTAGTCCAAACACTTTTGAAGTCACCTTTATGTCACATTACCAGCATCGTTACCTACAGGTGACATTGGTCAAAAAGTGTTGTCCACAGTCTCCTCACTCAGCATGGAGCACCAACCTTTTTATTAAGGAGGACTAGTTATGGAACTGGTACATTGGTTGGATTTATTGTATTGTAACAATCCTGAGAGTAAGAGGAGAAAGGGGATTAACTAATTTGTATGCTGACATGGAGCCAGTCAGGAAAGGAAAACTACAGTAGGTAAGTATTCAGTTTTCTGGAGATTGAGTTAGGTAAAGCGTAGTACCTAGCACCATATCCAATTAAACAAATATTTCAACATCTAAGAGGGGGACATGCTGCAAACCACTTGATATAGGAAATAGCTTTTCAATAAACTTTGTTGATGATCCATATTAAAAAGATATAATCAATGTATTGCTGCCAAATGAAAATATGTATTAGCAAGGGGGGCAAGCTCTTCCTCTGCAAATATCTCCCTCTCCCAAACTCTGTGGTACAGATTGGCATATGTGGAGGCACAGTAGGTCCCCATTACTACACCCTGTACCTGGAGGCGCAAAATGTTATTAAAGGTGAATATATTCCTTTTTTCCAATTGTATTTTAATAGAGAAGTAATAAATAAATTATATATATATATATATATATATATATATATGCAATCATACATACAAGTACTTATTAAGCTTTTTTACGACATCTCAGGCTGCTAATGGGCATTGTGTAATCTGAGATACTGGTCTGAGCAAAGGCAGTAAACATGAACAGCTCAGGTTGAAGTAAAACTCCATCTGCATCAATAAGTTTGCTATCCAGTTTTTGAGCCCTTTTAAGCTGTGACTGTTTGTACTAGGTACACTATCCTGAAAATGCAAGATCACATTTTAGCAGTTGTGATGGAATATGGGTTGCAGAGGTTTTGATCGAGATCAGACCTCTAGACCTAACTCGTAGTGGTCCTCTTCATGGCTGCCCACTGTTGTACACAGATTTGACATAGGTGATCTTCTTCTATTGGCTTCCTCTTCCTGACTTTGTTCTAGATGATGGTATTTGTCAAAGCCTGGCAAGGGAAGACAGTAGTTGAAGATCTCCTCTGCCACATTAGTGAAGTTACACTCCCTGGTATAAGACTTTGGGTCCATGCTAACAGAGGTCTGGATATCCTGATGTGTATGTAGGATTCTGAGGCAAAGGGGTGACTCTGATCTAAAGTGTGGCTCCTGATATGAATGGGGGGACTCTGATGTGAAGGGGGTAAGCCTGACAAGAAGGAAGGATCTTATTATAAAAGGGAAAATTCTGATGTAAAAGTGGGCTCCTAATGTGTAGGAGTTTGTCCTAAATGGTGGAGGCCTTGTCAAAAATTAGTATTGGGACCCACCGATCTGTAGATAGAAGACCATCAGTGGTTGCCATGGTTGAAGGCCCGGGTACAATTTTCTCCATTGGGGCCCATAGCTCAGTGAATATATCACTGAATGTTAGAAATGTGTTATCCCAAAGCCAAGGCTCACATCCAGCACTGAAGGCTGCTCCAAGCACAGAGGCAAGAAAGTCTATGACAAGCAGCCAACTTGTACACAATATTTTATATAGCACCATCCTATTACGCAGCGCTGTACAAAGTCGATAGATGTGTCACTAACTGTCCCTCAAAGGAGCTTACAATCTAATGTCCCTACCATAGTCATATGTCATTAATGTAGTCTAAGGACAATTTTTTTGAAGGGAAAACAATAAACCTTATGGCATGTTTTTTTTCGGGATGTGGGAGGAAACCAGAGTACCTGAAGGAAACCCACGCAGACACAGGGAGAACCTGCAAACTCCATGCAGATAGTGCCCTGGCCGAGATTCGAACCTGGGACCTAGCGCTGCAAACGCAAGAGTGCTACCTCTGAGCCACCATGCTGATGCATGTTCTCACGTTTTCAAAAGCATTTTCAAACTCATCATAATAATCCTGGTAAAAATCCACTCATCATAATCATCCTGGTTGTGCATTCTGGCAGTACTGGGTACACTGTATGCCTTGCTACTCAGAATAAAAAATTGCCAGGCAAAACAGTTTCCATACATATATTTCTTCTATGTACAGTATGTAAGCATTTGCCAGAAATCAGCTGTAATGTTCAACATTGTAATGAAATATGTTTCACTTGTGTTACATAGCCTTAACCGAGATGGCCAGAGAATTTCTAGCATAGCATGCGGTGCAGAAAGCTATTTACCAATATGACAGGAATACGTATAATGTTCACTCGTAAATCTAAAACACTGAATAACTTGAAGGCTTAGCTGTTTAGAAACGCTTTCCCCATAATACTTCCTCTGAGGTGTGGAAACATATGTATTGCTACAATCATATCTGTTTACCAATGTTTGTAACACTTGGTGACTATTTACTCTTTTTCAAAGTGGCTTTCTTTATTGATAATGTCCTTATCTCCCTTGATAAGTCATTTAATGCTAGAACACAGACAGTAGCAAATAATTTGCTTGTATTTCCCCAATTCTATGATTGACCTTGACATATACCTATTTGTGCATTCTGATACCTGATGCTGTTGGTTAATGTATGTACAAATTCGAAAAAAAATGCACTATAACTGCGTTTCTCAACCTACATACCCCCGAGGAAAACTTTAAATAATTTTCAGGTTTTGATGAACTTCTGCTAAATTCAATTTATTTGGGGGGCTAGATTACTACCTTTATAGACTACTAAAAACATCATTATAGTCACACAACTGGTTGTATCAAGCGGGGTTGGCACCATTACTAAGCAGGCATCATCAATATACAGATCAAACAGAAAGAATTGAAGAACACTGGGATTTCATGGTATCCTGGTAAGAATAGCCGATCTATAATATTAAGCTGTATCTGTACTATAAACCAATGGTTCCAGATTTTATCTTGGCTAGAGATGCATAAAAATATTTTATACAGAGCAAAAAATAAATAAAACAACAGTTTAAAAACGTATAAACATTTAAAAAAGGTTACATTGACCAAAACAGTATGACAATATATGTAGGCTGCAAAAAGATAGTTAATGATAGCAGAAGTCACAGACCTTGTACAAGCATACAGCAATTGTCATACAACCAAAATCCAGAGAACTAAAGTTTTTGGAAATGGAAACTGACATTTTGCTTATGACAGGATTACAGTGGTAACTTTTCTGAAAAATAACTTTGTGGCCCGAATTTCTTAAAATATAGTTTGCAGGTTGTAGAGGAACATGATGTTGACAGCAATGCTATTCTGACACAACAAGGCTGATTTACTGAAGATGGTGAGCACCCTCACACAATAATCTGTTTGTAATATTCACTTCAACTTCACAGGCATGTATTTGTTTCATCTGCAAATAATTAGATAATTTATTTGTATATTAACACAATTTATTCAGCCAGGTCTGTCTGCACACTTTACCTGTACATCCAATATATTATTGTTATACAATTACAATATATTTTGTTATTCAATGTTTAGCAGCAGATTTCAGCTGCAGTGTGGAATGTGTGTTTGTTTGGAGTCAGTCACCAAGATAACACTGACAGCTGGGTGCAATCTCTGATCTCACTACCTGCACTGCTCTCCATTGTATTGCTGGTTTTATCTGACTGATCATGTGACCTCAGAAAACAAGCAAGCCAAAAATGATTAGGCAGGGTTACATGTCTGGTTCTTTCTGTAGTACTGCCCTGTCTGTTGCTTTATAAAGAGGCAGCCCAGTCCCTCCTGGATAACACTGGAAAGCAGCAAGATGACTAGCCAGAGCCAAGCCCTGAAGATCCATGTGGAGTACTGGTAAGACTGTCATCTGGAAAATCATTGCAGAGATTGTTAGCAGCCATGCTTAAGGTTCATCAGTATGGATCTATGACTGTGTACAATGTTCTACTATGTTTTGTTACATTTCCTAAGAAAAACCTGAGATTGCTGTTATGCTGTTTTTTTAATTAGGCCATGTACCCATTATATTTGCTGCCTGAGATAGACAATTGTGATTCTCTTCGGTGAAAGTCTAGCGTGGGTCCCATGGTCCCCCAACATCAATTAGCCGGACAATAATGAGTGACAAGGATGATGGCTGTTTTTTCTTATTGGGGAGGACGCTACGGGCTCACTCCCACTCGTCCTCCCCTCTCCATAGAACTAAACAGCAATGTGTACACAGTGGTCATTTGCACTAGTGTTGTAATTACTCCCGAAAATTTTCCTGTATAGCTCATTCTTTAATGTGCAGATAGACTTTTAAATTTACAGTGCTATGTAATATGTTGATGCTATATAAATTCTGTTTAATAATAAATTTAGTCCACCTTCCCTTCTCCATGAATGGGAAGGTAATAAAGATAGAGAGTTAGATAGATGTCAGGAAATTCGCATTAGGTCAGCAATGATTTTTTTTAAAATGCTGGAATTTACAGGGCTTAACCCCCACCCATGAGTTTTTATTTTTGTTTAAATAGAAGAATGTTGTATCTCCACATTTCTAAACTCCTACTGACTTGCGGGCATGAGTGAGGGGAGAGAATGCTGTGAGATTCTGCATATTCACTTCTAGGGTTGTAAATTACTTTTATTTATTTTTTTAAACATAAAATACAGTACAGTAATAATATTCTACAATTTGAAGTAATCATGCACTTCTGGCTGTAATAAGAGGGAATTAGCTGCTCGTATTCATATGCAAATATAAGGCTTTTTTTTTATAAAACAGGGAATCTAACATTCCCCTGGTGGAAATCTTCCAGGTCCATATTATTCAATGACAGTAATTGATTCCCACCAAGGAATGTTTGCGGGAATGTCAAATTTCTGGTTTATAAATAAAGCCCATAGACCTTACCAAATTCTGTATTTGCATACACTTTTCCTAGTTTTCCTTTGTGTTTTGCATCTAAGCAGGTTTCCCCTGGAAGAATTTCAAATGCCTGAGCTCATGCTAAGATTTAAAGATTTGCTGAGTGTAAACACCGTAGAATATAGGTGTAATTAAGGTGTGGAATTTAAAGCCTGCACAGGTTAAGTTGCTTCACCTGCTGGTTTGTAAAATTATTAGCCAAGGTGGGGTGGTTGTACTAATGTGCAGAGACCTGGAACTTTCTCAGTATACATCATGTGTAATGTAAAAACAGCCTAATGTGGCATGCAACTGCAAAGAAAAAAGTGAACATATACCATTATCTTAGTCTCTGAAAATGTTACTGTGCAAGCACCATTTTAAACCCTCAATTTCACCAATGGCTCATGGAAAATCTCCCCAGCTATATGAATACAAAATTTTTCTAGATTAAAAATCAGCAACTCAAAAGGAGCAGAATACCTCTCATACCAATTGTACACCGCCCTCATATCTACATGATTGTTATATGAGAACATATTACATGACAAATACATACTTTGACCATTGGACTCAATTTATGTATGCATGACATAGGCACGTTGAACTTAAAGATAACCCATGTAGACTGAAACACATTGTAATTACTTCTTCTATTCGTTTATAGCCCTGATTACGTTTTCACAATGGTTATTGACCTAAAATAGTAATTCTGTTACATTGTAGGAACATGTGAGTTACTATTATGTATTGATAAAACACTAACATATTAGTATATGGGAAGCATGCATAAGAAGAGAAGTGTACCCCGCCCAACTGAGCTTACAATCTAAGAGGTGGTAGAGCCTAGAACGCAATACGTAGGAGGAATTGAATAGTGGTGAGATATGAAGATAGGTAAGCAGGTTATAAGAAGTGGGTTGTAAAGTGTGCAAGCCTTTAGAGGAAGTTAATTCCAGAGAGCAGAACAGAGGAAGAGGTACAGGAACTGTGGAGTAATACACAGCCAGAGCACAATAGCTTAAAACTGATTCTGAAATAAAAGGGAACCAATGTCGAGATTTGCAGAAAGAAGTAGGAGATAAGGAGTAGATTAAGTGAGTCAGGTTGGTGAAATGCCATGGAAGCAAATGTTGCAGTGAGTCTAGAGATTATGAGAATACGTTCCAGGGATATTTTGGTCTCTGGCGACAGGGAGGGGCATGTTTTGGAGATGATCGACAGGTAGAAGCGGCAAAACCTGTTATTCTGGATGTGGGGAGTGAAAGAGTGACGCCAAAACAACATTCCTGTGGGGGAAATGACTGCGTTTTTCGCATCTATAGCTAAGTCAGGGGTTGCTTTTGAAGGTAAAGGGTGAATGATGCTTAGCACACCTTTATCCATGTTGAGTGTCACATCTGCCATCTGCTATAAGATGCATGAAACCAGGACATTGCAACACAATATATACAAAGGAACACAATTGTATTGCACATTTTACAGAGGGTATTTTACCATTGGCCAAAATCCTCCGTCCATAACAGCATTACACTCTGAACATTGAGCCCACAGAAAACATTAGAACCATATTGTCATTTCAAGAAAGCATATATAGAAGAATTTAGCATGGATTTGTAAAACATTGTAAACATGCTAGACAATTATGGTAAATGTGTAATCAAATTCAAGTTTTATGTATGTGAGAAATGAAAAATGGGAGGAAATAGATGTGCTTGTAAAGCTGCAGAGGTCTTCTGAAAAAAAAAAAAAAAACGGTTCCCACACTTGGTGGACTGGTACATGCCTGGATGAAAAATGGAAGCTGAGATGAAGCTTTGCCTCAGATGTATCCAAATTTTTTCAATATCCATTTCACATGTGGAATATGTAAGGTTTAATTATTGTATCTTTATCTTGTCTTATTTTCTCAGTGGTAGGTGAGGATATGAACCCCGTTATCGGGAACTTGCGAATGAAATCAAGCAGCTTGTACCTGATGCGGAGATCAGCGGTGGCGTAGGGAGAACTGGTAAGTATAGGACTGTTTTATACTACTTGATTTTTATGTGAACCTGGAACCTCCAGATTGCAAACCTACTTTTAAAATTCTAGTTTCCTGTCTATATATGGTTTCAATACTTAGTCACTGAGAAGTGGGAAAAATATCTAAGAAAATGATCTTGGCACTAGTTTCAGTGACCTAGATGTTTGCCATTTCCTTGCCTATTTGGAAACATTGTCCAAGTTCTGTTCTTTTGTTTGGAACGGAGAAAGTGGTGTCCAGGATAAATGCATCACAGGCCACAGCCAAAGTACTGTAAATGGGGTATAGAAAACTGTAGAAAAAAGTTTTAAGTGGTAAGGCTGAAAATATTGTCAATCAAAATAGGCAAGCAGTCAAAGCAAACCACCTTGGCCTTCTGGGATAGCTGCTTGGTTGATTCAATCCCTAGCAAGTCATTATGGTGGCCTTGCTCCACAAGCCTTTAATAGGGCCTATATGATTATTATTACACAATATTTTTATAGCACCATCATATTATGTAGCCCTGTACAAAGTCCATAGGTCCAAGGTCAATTTTAGAGGTAAGCCAACTAACCCAACTGCATGGTTATTTTTTTTTTTTTTTCTTATATAAACTGATTTTTCTGACCTGGTTCTAAAATATACACCTTGGCTGGTTGGTATTCAACCTCTACCCTTTACCTTAAATACCCTAATAAGTACAGCTTATTGTCACGCATACATGCTTGTTTCAGGTGTGGCTGAAACTACTGAAACCAAAAGATTAGCTTTTATATTCCAAAAAATTTAATTTTATTATAATGAATTCAGCAACTGTAGCTTCCATTAGCTCTCAGTATAGGTCCTCTGTAGGAAGTAGAAAGGTTTTTGTTAATGGTTATTATTATACTGGATTTTTTTATATCACTATAAAGTGTCTTGACCTGAAACAGTCAACATACTTTTCTAGTATCCTTTGATAGTGGTATGAGTGTTTGGCAAATATTTGAACACCTTGCAATTTTCCTGATTTTTCCATTAGTCACCGTTGTATTCTCTCTTATTACAGGAAGTTTTGAAATCAAAGTCAACAATGAGCTAATTTTCTCTAAACTGGAGTGTGGTGGCTTTCCATACCCAGAAGACGTAAGTATCATGACATGTATGAACTGTAAAATAGGGTAGAACATTTTATGCACTTGTGTATATGCTAGCTGTGAATGGACACAAATATAGTGGAAAATTGTGGAATCCTTTATTTGTTATATAGCAAGCTTTGTGAGCCAGGGAAGGAACTGAATACTCTAGGATGGCGCCAAAACTTTGTATGTTTGGGTTGATTAAGGTTCTTTTTGAACCCAGTTAAGGTTGAACTCCAGGCTTGAGTCTTGCACAGTTGAACAGGCTCCATTTCTTTACTAGAATTCCTTACATTGCTTTTACTGTAATTATCTTGACTTTTTCAGTAGAAGCTGACACAAGTTCATTTGCTATGCCCAAGCATTGGATAGTTGTCACTGGCAATAAACAATCAATCAGTAAATGAGCGCTTGCAAAGAATTACACATCAACAGTGCTATATTTACAGCAAAATGCGATCGTCCAGAGAACAGCAGAACGTTGTACTGATTGCAGATGCAGTTGTTTGAAGATCACCCACCTACTGGCCATGCATGTGTGACAATCATTCATTGTCTAATGATATCCGTACAATAGAGGATGACGTCTTTTGCCATCATCTGATGCTTTTTTCTATATAATGATATATCAATAATCATTTGTTACAAATAACAATTATCTAACATGTATACATAGCTTTAGTAATCGGGATTCAGTAAGAGACCTGGTCAATTATTGGTCTGAAACACTGCCCGAAATAGCACACCCTATTTTGTTGGCTACTGCTATCCTGTATTGTATGTGATGTAGCACCAAGACCACCAAGAAAGCTCAACCAGAACTGATGGGTGAAAGATTGTAAATTAAAGTGTTGAGCTCAGGTTTAAATGTCTGTTTTTAAAAAATGTGGCATGTCAAAGTCTGCATTGGTTTTTAATATAAAAGAAAAATAAAAAAAATATACTGTAGAGTTCTATACAATGACCAGAACTGATACTTGCTACCTGTGTCCACTTTTGTATGTTTCCTGTGGAGGAACTGATAAAACATTCCACCAATTTTCGCAAGGGCAGCATAGCGACTAAAAAGTAATTAGCAATTACCTGGGGTCCTTAACTGGTATTGCCGACCTAAGGTGCTTATTCAGGAGAATTATATGATGTAGTCCTAAAAGTTTACATGACCATTGCATTGCAAAAGCTGTTATTGTGACTAAAAACTGGTAGTTTAAAAATCGTTTAGTTGATGATCATTTTTTTTTTTTTTTTTTTAAGATCTTAGAGGCAGTAACAAACATAAGAGATGGCCAGAAAGTTAAGAAGATCGCCAGGAACAAGAAAAGTTGCACTATCCAGTAGAATGTTACTGTAACAGAGGACTTGAAGACGGTCTGTTTTACAGACTAGGGCAGGTTCTGCTAATGACTGGTTTTGTCTAAAGGCCGATGAAATCATGAAAACCCTTATTCATGTCTAAATGCAATAAAGATTATCAAGTCATTGGTTATTCTGTTACTTTTTCCAGAAATATATTCCTACATCATATCTTGATTTGCACACATGTATTTCAATGTTCAACTCATGTTGATCAACATTAAAGGTATACTTCACCTTTTCATCAAAATATCACATAGGCATAGTGGTGATGGGCGGAGATTTTAACATTCCCCCCAACCCAGGCATAGACACTTGGAAAATCCTCAGTCCCATATAAGATTCTTAAGAAAATGAAATCCCTACTTCAATCATTACAATTGGTGAATGTGTGGAGGGTGCTATGTCTGTCCGAAAAGGACTATACCTTTTTTTTAGGCGGTACATATATATTCGAGAATTGACTAATTCTTTCTCACGCAGACAAACTTAGAGTGGACTCTGCTGCCAAAAACAGAAAAAGGAGAGCAGGAAACGGAAACGAAAATGCTGAAGAGAGTGACAGATTTGGAGGGTACACATAAAAGACAAATATCACAACAATCAGAATGGGATTTACAACAAGCTAGATAAGATTTAAAATCTTTAATTGAGGAAAAAAACAGGAAAATTATGTTTTTTAGATCAAAACTGTACTATGAAGAGAGTAATAAGAGTGGCAAACATTTGGAAAAAACATTGAGAGAACTACAAGTTTCATCCTATATTTATGAACTCATGGTACCCAATGGCCAGGTTACACATGATGCTAGGAAAATGGCAGCAAGTTTTCACAAATATTACTCGAAACTGTACAATCTCCCTGCAACCAAGATAACTGCTCATAATACAGCTAGAAAAATGGCTTTGAAGCAATATCTTACACACAGTAAAATGCCCACTCTGTCAGAGGAGGAAGTGGAAAGGTATGAGAGAATATTTAGCACAGAAGAATTGCAGTTAGCTATTTCCCAATTGAAGGCGGGGAAGAGTTCAGGACCAAATGGGTTCTCAACCCTTTATTACAAAACATTTGCCAAAATTTTGACCCTGCATCTCTTAAAAGCGATGAATAGTTTATTAGAGGGTCTGCCCGTCACTACCAGATGGACAGAAGCCCATATTACTGTTTTCCCCAAGCCAGAAAGGGACGTACACAATTGTACTAAATTACAGGCTGATTTCTCCCCTAAATGTTGATATTAAATTGCTAGCCAAAATATTGAGAAATGGGATCACAGCCTCTTTATCCAAAGTGATAGGTCTGGACCAGGTTGGTTTTCTCCCAGGCTGAGAGTCTCGAGATAATACCACCAGGGCCATTCATTTGCATCACTGGGCACAAACTAATGCAGTCCATGGCATGTTCCTATCCACCAACGCCGAAGAGGCTTTTGATAGGGTGGCTTGGGACTACATGTCTGAAACTTTACGCTATGTTGGATTTCGGGACCGCTTGATGTCCTGGTTTGGGTCGCTATATTGTTCACAAGCGGCAAAAATTAAAATTAACGGCGTATTCTCTGGGAACATATCTATTAGCAATGGTACCCAGTAGGGCTGCCCGCTGTCACCATTGCTATTGATTTTAACTCTTGAACATTTTATTAGACGGGTTAATCTGAATCAGGACATCATGGGATTGAAGGTAGGAGACAAGGAATATAAAACGGTAGCATATGGTTATGATTTGTTGTTTTCTCTTACACAACCTCAGATATCAGTGCCAATTTTACAAGAGATGGAACAGTTTCAAAAAATTTCTAATTTCAAGATAAATTACAATAAATCTGCGGCTTTGAACATATCCATACTGCAACAGATGATTCAGACAATCCGACATTCTTTCCCATGGAAGTCAGACAGTTTGAAATATCTCGGCATCCAAATCCCAAAGAGGACTACTGAATTTTTGATAAAAATTACACACCTTTACTAAGAACAATATGAGACAATTTACAAAAATGGAAAGGTAAACCCTTTTCGTGGTTCGGTAAAGCTGCCATTGTAAAAATGAATGTACTCCCTCATTTTTTGTATGTATTTAGGGCAGTCACAATTAGGGTCCCATGTTCTTTTTTTTCATAAATTAGAAACATTACTTACCAGCTTTTTATGGTCCAGCAGACCACTGAGAATACGGTATACAATTGTCACTAAGGCCAACGTACAAGGAGGTATGGGTTTTCCCTCTCTTGTGCAATACTATCAGGCAATATGTTTAGCTAAAATTTTTTGATTTGAATTGCCATTCCAATTGTAAAGATTGGGTAAAGTTGGAAGAGGCAGTAGGGAAGTTCAG
The DNA here is from genome assembly GCF_032062135.1 of Pyxicephalus adspersus. NCBI lineage: Eukaryota > Metazoa > Chordata > Amphibia > Anura > Pyxicephalidae > Pyxicephalus > Pyxicephalus adspersus. The sequence goes on from NC_092859.1 coordinate 132,044,339, forward strand.
TGAATGTGGACACAGAACTATTGTTTGCCTATTTATGTTAAGACCCATTCAACCATAGGGCCAACCATAGCAGTTTTCAAAAAACTATTGAAAGGGAAGAGTTTGACGTTCTTGCCAGGTCTGCTCACACCATTGGTGAGTAATTCTGATTTTCAACCTGGTCTAGAACGCAAGTTTCTAGTGAGATGGAAGTCGCAGCTGAGCCCAAAAGTTGGTGTTTTTTTTTCGAGAGGGGAGATTGTTAGACAAGTCGGAACTGAAGGACTTAGTAGAGGGAGATGAAGAGTTCCTGTGGTGGACATATCTCCAGATCAAACACCATATTATTATGTTGGATTGTAAGTCCAAACTACTCGTAAGACTGACGGTGTTTAAACAATATTGTTTAAGGGGTACTCCATTGTCACATACCACCTCCCTAATGTACAATTACCTAAATAAATCTACTCATGCTCATGTTTAAATCATGGAGATTTAAACAAAAATGGGAGCAAAAGTTAGGTCTCAAGTTGACGGATGAACAGTGGAAAGGGGCTTGTTTTTTGACACATAAATGTTTGATAAGTACCAGATTGCAGGGGAATGCTTATAAGATACTTACCCACTGGTACTGGACACCTGATGAAATTCATAGAATAGCTCCACAGAAATCTGATATTTGTTGGCGTTGTAGGTCTGAAATAAGTACAATGATGCACATATAGTGGGGATGCCACCAGATACAAAATTTCTGGAAGGAGGTTGGAACTTTGAGCCAACTTATCACTGGTTCTGCACTACTTTTTCAACCAGAGGTATGATTACTGCACCTACACACAACATCTTAAAAAAAAATATATAAAAAGTCTAGTAATGCCCCTATTAAATGCGATGAGAAGTGTTATTCCATTGTTTGGGAATTCTCAAGAGGTTCCCACTGTAAAACTATGGTTAAGAAAAGTTTATTCCGTTTTTTTAAGAAGCGAAAGCTATTAGCTTAGACATCATAGACAATTTTTCTGCAACATGCTTGGATTGTTTTCAAATGTACTGCTGTGTATCAAGCCATGTTTACAAAATGACTATTTTGAATTTATAATCTCAGGGACATGTTTTCCTTCTCCCATACTTACCTTTTTCTAACTGTATCAAGTATTAATGCTTAATATGGTCTGTATTGTAAAATGAATCTGAACTTAATATATATTACTATAAATTTTAGTTTATTTTAGGAATGTATCAAAAAGCAGATATTTTTCCTTTCTATATAAGAGAAGATTTGCATTGTGTTGCTCTTTAAATGTGTTATCTTGCTACTCAATTAGTTTTTACTTTTTGATTTTACTCAAGAACCAGTCTGTATTAATGTTATGTTTTCATGTTTTATTCAATTAAGCTTTAAGTGTGAAAAACAAAATATCACAAGTGCGAGAGTGGGAGATTTATCAATAGTCAACTTCACTGTTAAAAATATATGTGTGTGAGCATGCTTGGAAACATTACTTACAGGTTATAATAAAAGAGGCTCCCATGGGTTTCTAGGGAGATTAACAAATACTGATTTGATATAATGGTAAATGCTGATCCACCATGGGAAAGTTCAACCACTTATACAGCAAAGCTCCTGGGGTTTGGCAGCCTTGCATGCATGTTCTCTTTATTTCCTCCATTATATTTTTCAAATGTCCAGAACATGCAGCCTAAACAGTACTGTAAATCCTCAAAAGATACCTTTAAGACACATTTTAGATGTATTTAGAATTAGATGCATCAAATGGTGTTACATAAAGACCTCCAAAGAGCTTTTTTCGTCCATTTTGCAGTGTCTGTTCCTTATGCGAACGCATTCCAAATTATATAAATGCTCATAACGCATGTACATGTTACACTTCCCACTGACATCAATTGAAGCCTTTGGAAAACTTTGGCACATTTGCAAATGATGTATGGAGACTATGCAGTATTCACCGTTGTATTTGCATTTAACAATTTGAACATATATGTTTTATGACATGTTTAATGTCCAGACCATGCGTGATATGTTTGTTTTTCATTTCTTCTCTTATGTGTGCAGTTTCAGTCTTCTGGTGAAACAACATCAAGTATCAGTTTCCAAGTGACGGAAAGATAATAAACAGATTTAAGTCATGCGTATGAAAGAAGCCATGTTGCTATGAAACAAAGTCTACACCACCTACACTGCCGTCTCAGAGGACAGACTATAATACAGGAAACACATTTGTTGTTTAGCAGTACTTACTTGCATTTAACTGTACAGCGCTGCGTAATATGTTGGCGCTATATAAATCCTGTTTATTAATAATAATAATAATAATAATAACTGGATTTGTTCCTATAATGTTCAGGATTTTAAAAATGTTTTGTAGCTTTCCAAGTTGCTTCCTATGTTACTCTCGTAGTCCCACACAAGTTTCAGGGTATACCCACCAAAGTCGTTGGAAATATGTTGGTGAAGGTTTTTTGTTATCCAGGTCATTATCTATTTAGCAGTAGCCACATTTAACTGGACTTGTTACTGTAATATTGAAGACATTTGCAGCTTCTCATACCAAGAGCTAATGAAGTGGTTTAAACAGCTTTAACATTCAACAAGAACATAATACAATGACCTGGATATTATTACCATTTTTATTCTTTTTTAAACACAACAAAAATACAATATACTTTTAACACAAAATACTCATATTTAGGCGTACATTTAGTGTAATTATCATAGTAAAGTGTTTAAAATAGGTTTAAATTCTATATAAACAGTGCTACAAACTCTTTAAAAAGTGAACCTGAGGAAGAAATCTTCCATATCATATATATTAGTCCTATACAATTAGTCCTAATACAATTTATTTTAGGCGGGCCGCTAATAATTCAGCGATCCTGCATATAAAAGTGCTCAGCAATGTAACAACCAATAGTGTTTAAAAATGTGAAAGTGACCATATTAAAACATATCAATTAAACAACTCACACATGCAACTATATTTATATCTATTTGCAACAAATCTAGTTTAAGCTTTAAAAGTTTAGAAAGTACACAGGGGTAAATTCAACCAAAATTACTTTTTAACATAAGGGCCAAAGCTGCCAAAACATCTCAAGTAATCCCATCCTGATTTATAACATCAGAATATTGAGCTTTATCTTTAAACATTATCCAAGGGGCCCAAATAGTATCCCGATAATCTTGATAACTTTCTTCAATTTACATATTTCCTCCAGACCATATAACCAACTCTTTAATGAGGGTTCCCTTGGATCTTTCCAAAACTTCGGAATCTGGGACTTGGCTACATTAAGAAGAAAGGGCACTAAAGAACATTTGTATCTTCTCCAAGGCGTTTGGGTACAGTTAAAGAGTACACTCTAGGGTATGATTTCCAATGTAGAACCTGTTATTATCTTATTCAATTGGAGTACTTTTCTCCAATAGATCTCTACTATTGGGCAAGACCACCAAATATGTGACAATGTGCCTCTCTTTCCACATCCTCTCCAACATAACGGAGATTCTTGAGGGGCTAAAATTTCCTTCCTGTATCTTTGCACATATCGATGTTTTGTGGGCCAAACTCAGAATCGTCTTCTTCTGAGTCTCCGAAAGTGAACTATTAAATTAATTTTCCCATTTCCTTTAATAATCCGGGAACTCTGGGCCAGTAAGGCTAATTAGAAGTCCATACAAAATCGATAATGTGTGAGGCGGTCTATTCTCTCTACTAAACATAGCTTCCAACGGGGTAAGAGCTCTCTCTGAATGTAGGGGGAGTGGTAATGACCTCACAACGTGGCATATTTGTATATACTGCCACTGATATATCTGTCTATATTTATCCAAAGGAACAAGCTGTGACAGTGGACGAACAGACTTTTCTGAAATAACCTGGTTTAACAACAAGCACGTATCTGTATCTAAGGACTGTCCTAAAAAAACATTTTGAAGCCCAGGAGGGAAATAATGATATCCAGTACTTGGAAGTAGGGGTGAGGTAAATAATCACTCCTCTTGTCTGTGCAAAGCATCCCAGCATCTCAATGTGGGTAAAGTAAGAGGCGATGTGTCCACTCCTAAAGATCTATATTGTTTAGGAACCCAAATAGCTTTATTTAAATTGATTGAGCAAAGCTCCATCTCTAAAGTAACCCGTCCCTTAGAAAGTACATCATACTTCCAATTAAGGATTCTATTCAAAAGAGAAGCAACATAATACTGTTTAAAATCTGGGAGTCCCAAACCTCCTTCACTTATAGGACGAAAGAATGTTTTCGAGGAAATCCTAGCTCTCCAAGGGTGCCAAATGAATGAGGATGCTAGTCTATTTAGGCATTTACAAAATACACAGGGTAACTGAATAGGCAACATTTGAAAATAAAATAGTACCCTGGGTAGTATATTCATTTTTACCACGTTAACCCTCCCTATCCAAGATAACCACAGCTGTTTCCAGCGTTGGATATCTTACTTAATGGAATTTAACAATGCCATATAGTTTGTCCCGTATAGGCCCACCAACGAAGACGTACCCAAATATTTTATTGATTTCTGACACCAAGTAAATGGAAAATTTCCTTTTACTTTCTGCTCCATTGATCCTAATTTATTCACATTAAGGATCTGTGATTTGGTTAAATTAATCCTAAATTTAGTTAAATATTCTGCCAGTAGGTTAGGAAGAGAAATATCCGGGTTTCTGAATAACAAACAAAATATCATCAGCATATGCAGCTAATTTATGTACTGTTTTACCAATCTTAGCACCCTGTATATTATTATTCTGACTAACTATATTCAGAAAAGGTTCCAGAGATATAATAAAAAGTAATGGCGACAATGGGCAACCCTGTCTGGTCCCATTGTTTAGTTTAAAGGGTGCCGACAGTGTGCCATTTACACAAAAACATGCAAAGGGACATATATATAAGACCATAATCCACTCATACATCTTTGGCCCCAAGCCCATATGGATACAGGATAGATACAGCCAGTCCACCCAGATACCGAATAGATACAGCCAGTCCACCCGGTCAAATGCTTTCTCTGTATCTGTTGACAAAAAAAGGGTGGGCTGGCTGCATCTCCGCACATGGAGATAGATAAAACCCTTGTAGAGTTGTAACCCTTGTAGCTTCCCTCCCTGGGACAAATACCAACTGATCCCTATTAACCCACAGATTGATAAGTGCCTGAATTCTCTTAGATAATACTTTTGCAAACAATTTCACGTCCACAATAAGGAAGGAAATAGGACAATAATTAGCACAGACTGTGGGGACCTTCCCAGGTTTAGGCATGACTGTAATATTGGCCCTCAACGTATCTTCACATATAGCACCATTCTACCATTAAGTTCATTAGGTACATTTCAATCTTCTCCTTCCTAATGGCCAATGCTTCTGAAGGCTCCCCCTTCCGCACCTGATAAAGCTCTTGATAATACTCCCTAAACACCAAGGCCAACTCCTTTGGATGATGGACCAATTCACCATTTTTATTTTTAGTCTTAGATATGTAAGAAATAGCTTTCTCTTACATATCTATCTAATAGAATCTACCCGACTTGTTCCCCGATTCATAGAATCTCTTAGCCACTTTTAGAGATAGCATACCACCAAATATGTTTACATCTAGTATTTGCTTTAACTGTTGCTAAAAAACTGTGTCAACTGCGTAGCGTGTCTTCCACTGTGACTGTTTGTGTACTGCTTCCAGCTTTGCAATCTGGTCCAACGATTCCTTTATTCTGTGATTATTTTCCTTTTTCTTACGGCCCGTGTGCAATGAGTTTCTCACTAATAGTGGCCTTATGTGCTTCCCATATATAAGCTGGGGCAGGTTGATCTAAAACATTTTCTCTAAAAAAAATTACTGGTTCGTTGGAAATATCTGTATCAATATCTTTTTCTCTCAATAAGGCTTTATTAAGACGCCACCTAGACACTGGAGTTGCTGGGGACCCCAAACACATTGAGATTTTTACTGCTGCATGATCAGAAATGGTGCGTGAACAAATTTCCTCATTATCACATTTATCTAAATGAAAGTGATCCACAAATACGTGAGTATTTATCATGTACACAGGAAAAAAAGGTAAAATCTTTTACAGTCAGGTGTAATACCCTCCAAATATCCTTCAGTTGCATATCAAGTAACAATTTCTTTATTTTCTGAACTTGTTTAAATGACAGACTCGATTTACCAGATGAGGTGTCAAGTAGGGGTTCTAACACCATATTAAAATCTCCTGCTAATGTCAGTAATCCCTCATGGAACCTCCTCAAACTACGAAGAGTCTTCAAAAGAAATTGTATTTGATGCTTGTTAGGACAATGGATGTTAGAAAGCGTACAAGTTTGTTCAAAAAGCTTTCCCTTTAAGAACAGAAATCTACCATTGGGGTCATTTACTGAATCATCAAGTTAAATTGAGTGTTTTAATGGAAACCTATAGCAACTCCCCTTGATCTTCCATAAAATCCATAAAACCACTGTGGATAATTCCTTGAAAACAATCTGACCTTTGAATAAAAAGGGAGATGTGCTTCTTGTAAAAAATTAATATCCCCCTGCACAGATTAGAGCTCTTTTAAAATCTGATGCCTTTTAGTAGCTGAATGCAGGCCCTTCACATTATATGAAATCAACTTTGTCTGACCCAAAGACATTTAACTAAAGTCCAAAAAAAATCTTGCAAACATCTCTTAAGTGCATTTAACCTTAAGCAAATGGCATTCCTCGTGATAGACAGACAAATATACCAACAACATTTATGAAGACAATTTTCCTTACTCAGACATAAAAAACAAAAAAAAACCAAATACCCATAATAAATTCATGTTGTTCATTTATCTTTAACTCTTCATTTACCAAGTAAAAGCCCCTATGTCCCCCTGGCAATTCATCCACAGCAGAGGTCAGCCACTAGGCCTTTTCAGGGGTAGGCAGGAGCACACTGGGCCGGAAACTCTCTCTCGAGTCCCGCCCTAATGGCTCCACCCCATCAGGAACACCCTCTGAAGGGAAATCCCTCTCTTCTGCAATGCATACGGAGGAGAGGGAATGTTCCCTATTTACCCCAGAGGCAGAAGTGTTAACGCCGGCCATGGTAAATAGGGAAGGGAACCACCACACGGAGGCTCAAGAGCCACATGCAGCTCTGGTAGTTTGTTCTGGCTCAGGATTAGGCCAGATCAGCCAGGGGGCGTTAGGCTGGAACAAACTACCGGCTAGGCTGTATTTGGCCTAAAGGAATTTGCCGACCCCTGATCTAGGGAGACCATGATTGAATATTTTATCTTTATACAACCCCTGTGTTATCTAGCTGTAATAGCAGACACATAGCCAACACCAGAACCCACCAGGACCCACCACCCCCCACACACACACACCCCAACACTCCACAAAACTCTGCACTTATAACATCCTCAGTTTCAATAAGACATTAATAAAGCATTTAATTAAATATGAATATTCAGTCTCTTGTTTAATTAGATACTATAGTCTCTCCCACTTGCCGAGACCACTTAGGTTGGTTTCTTTGCCAAGCCACTTGATGTAAAAGAGGAGAGCCGTAATGATCAAAATCTTATCAATCTGTAAGTATTGGTTTTTCTATGCCTAAACCAAATGTCTCCAAATCTTCTGGAAATCGCAATATAAAGGAGCAGCAATCTTTCTTAGCTATTAAACATGCAGGAAAACCCCATCTGTACTGAATATTTGCTCCTCTTAATAGCTCTAGTAGTGGGCGCACGGCCCTGCACCTATCCAGGGTAGCTTTTGTGAGGTCAGGGAAAATAGTTATAGATGTACCGTCAAAATCATAGATTGGATTGTGGATTTATCCGAAAAAATAATGCAGCTTTCAGATGATATCTCTATGGGAATCAGGTGGAGCAGCTGTTGCTTTATAAACTGTGTATTCTGTCAAGTGAAGTGGAGCTGTAGGTGGAAATCCCAGAATCTGGGTAAATAGGCCCCTATAGTGGATTCTAATTATCAGGCCCAATGATTTCAGGGAGGCCCCTGACTCTCAAGTTGTTCCTCCTTCCTCTATTTTCCACATCTTCTAATTGATATGATAAAGTGCGATACATTTTTGCTGATTTTTTATTTATTTCTTGGAGCTTTCTTATAGCTTATTCATGTATATCCAATCTATCTTCTGTCTCTTCCACCCTGATCAAGGTATGTGTTAAATCAGAGCGTAAAGAATCAACTTCCCCTTTAAAATAACTCTTCATATCAGCAAACATGGAGGAAAAATCATCCTTAGAAGGAAGGGAATGTACATAGTCCTCCAGGGAGCTGGGGGATGATTGTGTAAACTCCATCACTCTCTGCTCCCCTGGTAAACCCATTCGCCCCTCTCCTGCTTCCTGCTGAAAGCTCTCATGTGAGCTCTGTCTCATTGCGCACTCTGTTCGGCTTACCACCAAAGGCTCCCCCTCTGACGCCAGGAAGGACTTGATTGAACCCACCGCCAGGGTTTTCTTAAGCTTCATCCTGCCTTGCCTCCGAACCATATTCCACTCTTTATGGGAAAGAAATCAGGCTGGACTGTGTACTGTGCTGGCTTGAAGCTCCCAATCACTCGCGGCCTCCCGGGGCCATACTTGTACCACAATGACCTGGATAAATGAGAACCATTTCATTTGGTATTTCTTGTTAGGGCTATTACAATGACAGAAATGGACACTTGATAGATATTTCATAATGAGAGATGAAATAGTATCTCTAGATCATCACAGAATGACGCCCATCAACCCATTGGTTAAACTGACATTAAATAAATTTTTGAAAAACCACCCACGAATGTCACAAGCGAAAATCATGCCACATCCCAATTATATGGAAAAGAAAAGAGGTAAGTATGCTGAATTTTTAAGACAGAATGAACATTTTTAATAATTCACAGCTTTTTATATGTTAAAATTTCAAAAGTTTACAGCTTGCACACAGAAGGGGGTCTGATCGCCACCATATGGGCTTAACATGTCCTACTTATTAATACAATGCCTACCACGATCTATTACAAATTTAGTGACTTCTGTGATAACAGCAATTTATGACATTCATAAGGATTTATAAATACGTAATTATTTTCTATTGTGATGCTAGTGGGAAATCTTTACCTACCTCTCTGTGGTGTCTTGGCAGCCCTGTAAAGCTATGTACACGTCAGATGATTCATGTACGATACGAGCCTCAGGGCTCGTCTTGAAAGAGAATCTGACGTGTGCAGTGGCCGTCTGAAGTCATGGAAGTGAAGGGAGGAGAGCACAACAGGGTGCCGCTCGCTCGTTCTCCCCCCTTCCCTCTCCATAGAACAGAAGAGCACTGTATGTACTGCGCTTGTTTATTCATCTTTCAGTCTTTTGTCATCGTCTTTTGTCGATCGTAAAAGATCATTTCCAACCAAAAAAAAATCGAACTCTATCTATTGCTCCACCTTGTTCAGGGTTATTGGCCTTGGAAGAGCATTATATAAATTATTAATATTGTATTATATATGTATTGAAAACAAATTTACTTACGTACGCTGACCTACATCTCTGAAATGCAGCAGAAAGAATGAACTGTTTTGAGGCTGTTGGAAACACCAGTTTTAATTAATTTCCATATGTCTTTACATATAATATAGGATCCAGCCTCATGGATCCTATATTAGGTGGAGGTGATTGTTTGACTAACCAGTAGTACTATGTATTTAGTATATATGGAATGAAATTGGTACATTTTTTTATGTAAACTTTTTCAATTTTTATTATATATAAAGGGAATTCTTAAATATTTTTGTTCTGTTGTAACCATCATGCATACTTAACTCTTTTCTCTTCTATACTGCCATTACAAACCTGAAGAGCATGCTGTGAAAGATAGCGGGTGCACCAATATACCCTGGTTCCACAAGTTACAAATTACATTAAATGTATTTTATTGTAATTCATCAAAAAAGTGGAAATGCATAGCATTAAAAGAAATTATTTTATCTATTTTGGTACAGTCATATTAAAAAAAAAAAACATTGGCCATACATGAAGATTGAAAAGCAAGCTGCACAGATGAAAGATTTTACATGTTAGGTTGGACTTTACGTTAACAAGAAAAAATAAAACAGAAGTGTGCTTAAAGTGAAACTTTCAGTAGTTTTATCAGTCTACATTTCCAACATAAAAATGTATACAGAATTTTTTTCCCCTTATCAATCAAATCAATAAAAAAAAGTCCAATTATTTTGCTTAGTGGTACCTCGGTATAAGTCCGCTTTGGAATAAGTGCAACTTGGTATAAGTCCTGTTTGGACACTTTTGGAAATTCTTGCTTGCTTGGTATAAAACTTTTATGCTAGAACTTGTATGGGTCCAAATGAGTCATAACACCGCGCTCTACCCTTATTTACCTCTCTCGAGACAAAGCCACGACTGCCCACGAGCGTCACTACGCCAGTTGCTACCATTCAGTGAAGAACCTGTGCTATAACTCTCTGTAAATTACATAACATCTCCTTCCTTCTCAGCACCATCCTAGTAGGCACTCAACTCTTCTCAGCAAGGTAAAGGGAGGTTGAATTTTCATTTATTTCATTGAATTGCCTTTGTATTTATGTATTTTAGTATTAAGCAGTGTCTAAATTATTTTATACAGCCCCATCAATGTATAATATGCCAATAACAATAGGTTTTTGCAGTGACAACTGAAAAATAGCAGGGCATTTTCTGGTATGTGTGTGGGCCCAGGATTTCCTGTTTTGTAGCTTCAAAGCTATATATCTACAGAGCTAAGGCACTACATCTTTTGACTGCCAGTCTCACAAGATTTGAAGTGAGATATGACGGTGCCACAGTATATTGTCCTTCTACCGGAGTCTCTAACATGGGGAATCCAAGCCATACCTCTACCAATATAGCTGCACAGGCACTATGCAAATCATGAAATATTAGGTCTTTCAATACAATTTCATACTTTCCAGCCAGCAGGTGCTAGGTTTATTTTCACATTTACCATCTTGCTTTGCTGAAAAGGCTTGCTGACCTACTTCCACCATTCCATAGAAGAATATAATGAAGGGCTTTTTACTTTCTAATATATTTTCCACTCTTTAGTCACATAAAGGGATTGTGTGCAATGCATTTAGCAGAAGAATTTGTATTAGACATTACAAACATTTTAAATCATACTAAACGGGTGATCATTTCTGAAAGTTACTGCAGACTACTGTCTGTGTAAACCGTAATATAATTGTAATATTGATAGTCATAGCTCCCAGCTTTTGGAGACAGGGACACTTTTTTTTTTTTTTTGAAATTGAAGTTTTATTGAAATTTTTACATGAACAAGGAGTACAGCAATACAGGAACAGGATCAATATGCATAATATCAATGAACATCAGGTGTAGCAAAATACCCAACAATCAAAGTATATGTAGTAATGTTATTGTCAAGTAACATCAAGGCCAAAGTTCAGACTAAAATCCCATCCGGCATTGCTGAAACAAACAACAAACACAGCTGAAACAAACAACAAACACAACATACAATAAAGAATAAGCAAGTACATATAAGCAATCAAAGTATTAACCCGTATGAGCAACAAAGGGGAGGGTAGAGGGGGGGCGGGTGGGCATCATTAGTAAGGTATATCGGAGCAAATTGAGCACAGGTGAACCCTAAGCTTGTAATTGAGCATAGAAGGTGTCCCATGGATCCCAAGTTTTTCCAAATCTATCAACTTTGTTTTGTATAAGGGCTGTAAGGTATTCCATTAGGCGAACATCCTGTATGCGGGTATATAGGTCCTCTAAAGAGGGGGGTAGAGTGGACTTCCATCTGGTCGGGATCAGGGTGCGAGCTGCCACTAAAACATGGGCAATCAGTTTGCTAGTAGGTTTGGGAAGACCCGTAAAGGGTAACCCCAATAGATGGGTAAGCGGGTCCAGTGACAACTGTTGCTGCGTTACATCCTGAAGCAGTTTATGGACCCGATCCCAATATCCCTGAATAATGGGACAGTACCAAAATACATGTTCCAAAGTACCTCGCTGTGTCCCACATCGCCAACAGGTAGGGTCCACAATGGGGAACAACCTGTGTAATACATCAGGTGTGTGATACCATCGAAATATTATTTTGTATAAATTTTCCTTATATAATGTACAGATGGAACTTTTGTGCGCTGCTTCCCATATGTCTGACCACTCCTCACTATCCAAGGAGCGGCCTAAAATAGATTCCCAAGTGCTTATATAAGCAAATTTTCGACAGGGACACTTTTTAGCTCTAGGTATGTAGGCAATGGCATGCCCCTGTCTTGTCCCTATTTTGTGGACTATACATATTAAACTAAATGATTGGTTGAACCAACACGTGCTTTCTTCAAAACAACAATTCCTTTATATTCATTTTTCAAAAGCAAATAAAAAAATTAAGAGGCCGGGTGAAGTTTTAGCACAAAATAACACATTGTAATGGTAAAAAATATACATTTTTTATAGAGGTGTATATATCCATCCAAAAAGAGGAACAACAAAAATTGACAAAGGGACAGAGGGATGGATAAATCAGGGACAGACAGGAGGTATGTAAGGAGGTAACCTTCAATACTATACTGCTGTAATGTGTGTTGTTTGTGAAGTAGTTATTAAGGTTTTAGGTTGCCTCGCCTTGTACTGTGTTTACTATAGCATGGTTGTACACATACAGTTGGAATGTTGAGCTGCCTTTAATTAGGAGTTATTGGTAACCGGCTTACCACTCCCACAAACAAAAAGTACAGCAAGCTAGTGAATGGATGCCATCTGCTTGTATCCTGAGGATGTATTATATCCAGCAAGGTGCTGCTAGTGGCTATGGATGTATTAGTTGCCACACTCACATCTGTACAGTGGACAACTGAGGACACCTCTGTAGTCAAAGCTACTTCTACATCCTGTGGTCTTTGTGGAAGATGTTTTAACACAAAACATAAAGTAACACCTGAAGGTCCTACCAGAACCAGGCCTCAAAAATCTGCTTATCTAGCACAGTCTTCAATGAAAGATACATTTAATTATTTGGTAAATGGAGACATCTTGAGCAAGGCGGTGAAGAAATTCACTAAAATTAGCAGAAGACCACAGAAGAATAAGAATGGATCATGGAGTTCCAAAAAGGTGGAACACGCAGAGATTGTGGAATGGATTGGAAGACTGTTATGGAGTGGGCTGATTGGATTCTATGAAAGGCCAACCAAAGAGTTCATTGATCTCTCAAAGAAACGTTATCTTCAACTAACCTTAAATGGGCATCTCCAGGATATATTCACTATGTTTGATACAACAAAAAAAACTATCCCAACTTTTTTCCAGGAAATGAACAAGTTACAGGAAAAACTTGCTTTAAATTTTAGGACAATGTTTGAGCCAGGTCAAATTCTCTGCATTGAAAAATATAAAGTGGATTTGGGTGAACAGCATCATAGAGACTTACGGGTTGCTTTCTTGGTAGACAAAGACACAGGTTTTATTTGCAATTTTTTCATATACTCCCTCTCCCAAGTATTAAGTGAATCAGAATATATTCCACTGGTATACATAATTCACAAACTCCTTAACCCACTCCCTAACAAACATCAAACTGTGCTGATTGACAGTTCAGCTCATATACATGAAGCCATTATTAGGGAGTGTAGAAAGCTTGGAATATGGCTGCAACCTTTTCCTTGGTTTAGGGAAAATTCTCAACCAGAATATAATGGTAAAACTGAAATCTATTTTTCTGATTGGGAAGGCTATGCTTTATTTCCAATGAATGGAAACAGTCATCCTCCATCTCTATTCTTGGTATATTTTTGGCTTCTGGTTCACATTTCTACCATTAATGCTTTTATACTTCATTCAATTCAAAAGTCGGAAGAAGATTTATTACTTGAGGATTTTGTGGAACTTCTTTCTAAAGATATGATTGGTTTTTCTGCCTGTTCAGACTCTGCACAGTGTGATAATATTATGAATGTGGATCAGAAAAGAGACTATAGTGGAGGAGCGGATTTGTAAGTAGTTTTACCATATCTGTAAACCCAATTATTAAGATCTCATAACATTTTTAACATGTTGTTTCCAGATGTGTTTTTTATTCTCTATAGGTATTCAGCTTTATTACATGCATTTTCTGTAATATGACTACACTATGTCCTTGTGTCCCAATTCTTTTTGCTACCCTTTCACATGATCACTTTGGATTAGAAGCAGGTATTCCAATGCCCATTAGGTGGGTTTGTTACAATGTTGTCACCATCAGCAAACTAGCCCTGAGCAATGACATGTAGCCACAGATAGAATGTAGACAGGAAGTGGCTTCAAAGAGCTTGCGGAATTTTTTAGAACTGTAAATGAAAAAGGACAAACAATATTTTTCAATCGTTTAGGACACACAGTGCTTTAGTAAACTAAATGTTATCCATTGAAGCTATACATATACATTTATACCGTACTTGTAGAAATGGAATGGTAAAATAAATAGGCTTACATTTAGATTGCCAACCCCTAAATCATCAAAATTGTGCCAATTAATGGCAACGCAGTACAGATACATTTCTACAAAGAAAGAGATAGGCAAACGGGGGTTTTTTTTGGCAACATATATTCAAGGGTAGAATGACATAGCAAACGTGTCAACACAATTACAAACAAGTTTATTTAGTAGAGTCCCAACCCCATTACCTGGTGCGGGGTTATTATTATTATTAAACAGGATTTATATGACACCACCATATTACACAGCGCTGTACAATAAATATGGGTAGCAAATGACAGACAGATACAGACAGTGACACAGGAGGGGGAGAGGACTCTGCCCCGAAGAGCTTACAATCTAGGAGGTGGGGGAAGTAACACACAATAGGAGGGGGGATATGTAGTGGTGGGAAGTAGTAAGGGTTTTAAAAGACAGAAGAAGATGGGAAGGTGAGTTTTCTATCAGGTCAGAAAGGTAAATGGGACAAGAACTGTGTAGAGATTTGAAGGCAAACCACAGGAGCTTGATTCTAAGGTGAAATGGAAGCCAATGAAAAGAACTTCAAAGAGATATGCAGCAGAAGAGGAGTGGAGGGAAGGATGGATGAGTCTGGCTGCAGCATTCATAATAGATTGTAGAGGAGAGAGTCAGGTTAGTGGAATACCAGAGAGGAGGATGTTATAGTAGTCCAGACGAGAGATTTTCTGATAGTACACTAAACATATAGTTCCCATATTATAAATCAGGGTATGTACTTCCCACGTAGGGCAGTGTACTTGAAAAAGCAATGTCTTTGGGTCTCTAAGCCCAACACGTTTCACCTTATTAGGCTTCCTCAGGGGAGTACTAGACAAATAATTAATTTTTGTGCTTCAAAGAGTCTAGGGAAGAAAATACCTCCAATATGAGGACAAAACACAAATTTACAGGAGCAAACTTTGTTTAAAATTTTCAATAAAGGAAGCTTTCTATCCTGAGTGTACAGCGTGAGAGAGAAATATCTTTGCCTGTCACCTGTGCTGCTGTCCTGTGTTGATTTATAACACAGGAACTATATGTTTAGTGCACTATCACAGAAAAACCCTCACTAAGTATTGGGGTAGGGACTATACTATTTAAAATTTAAATAGTTTTGACCTATGTTTGCTATGTCATTTTACCATTGAATATATAATGCCCAAAAAAACTTTTAGCACTGATGAAAATCCCCCAAAATGAAAAGTCCCCCAGTGCTGTTCATCAATTAATGAACAACTGATTGGGAGCAACTGCTGTGAACTATGGAGTAGAGCACAGCAGGGTGCCACTTGTACCCCCACCTTCACCCAATTAATTGAACAGAATGGCACTTTTGTTTCTTTTTCAAATCTTATTAGACTGTCAAATTGCTAAAAAAATTGTGATTCTTATCCAGGTGTGTTAGCTTGGTGAGTGTGTGTAATCATCATGGGGTGGGAGTTGGTAATGGAGCAAAAAAAAAACCCTCTGTTTGCCATCTCTTTCCTTGTGCTATTTAGAAATGTGCATGTATTAAATCTCTAATACATTGCCTTACTTTCCAACCAGTTACAACAGTAGTGGTAACATACAACACTCGCTGATGTGCTGCATTGCCATTAATTGGTAATGGAATCCCAAATGCACTTTAACAATGTGTTGCTGTGCTTTTCCATGTGGTAACACTACATTTGTGTGTGATATGCTGTGTTCATCAGCATATTCACATCAGTGCATGCCTGTTTATTAAAATGCATTACGTCCCTACAGTGAGAACCAGCCGTTATACCACTGCTCAAGCCAAAAATATTCTTCATACTTTTGGATAGAACAGGGAATAAATGTGACCACAATGGGGAATTTTCCCTCACTTCCCATCCCTGCGATACCCAATTTAAATATAAAAAAATAATAACAAAACATGGACAACAGCACAGTGGCTCAGTGGTTAGCACTCTGGTCTTTGCAACACTAGGTCCCAGGTTTGAATCTCAGCCAGGACACTATCTGCATGGAGTTTGCATGTTCTCCCTGTGTTTGTGTGAGTTTCCTCAGAAAATCCAAAAACATGCAGTTAGGTTAATTGATTTCCCCCAAATTGACCTTAGACTGTGGTAAAGACATGTAGCTAGTGACATGTCTATAGAATTTGTACAGGTCTGTGTAATATGTTGGCACTATATAAATATTGTGTAATAATATCAGTAATAGATGTTGAGTCCTCTCAGTCTCAAACTACTATTGAAAGAGGTCCCTGGTTATGGCATACTAAAGTTAAATTGTGAGATTATCTTTTTTTATCCCCTAAGCCAGGAGACAGACAGAACTATGAGACAGAGAAATCATGTTAGCAAAACAAGTGTTGCATTCTGTAACTCCATCAGTTTTTAAATGAAGGACTTTGGTCCTGCTTTTAGGTACACTTTGGGCTAACTTCATCTTGTAAACTAGGCTCAGGTCTGTAGTACATTTATCTCCAAATGACCAGTTGCAAGTTTACAAAAATTTTTGGTATCCCTATCACCTAAAATGCAGATTATAATACATAAAATGCACATTAAAGCGGCATAGAAGTTTTCTTGATGTCGTCTTAGATGAAAATCCGGATATATACAGCAGTCCCCTAGTTCTGTTCATCAATTATTGAACATGATTGGGAGCAACTGCTGTGCACTATGGAAGAGAGCACAGCAGGGTGTACCTGGTGTCCTCCCAATCTACTGAACAGAATGGTGCTTTTGTGTCATTTTCAAACTTTATTAGACTGTCAAACCACTAAAAATTAAGTTTCTTATCCTGGTGTGTTAGCTTGGTGAACAGAGTGTTTTGTAATCATCATGGGCTAGGAGTTGGCAATGCAGCAGCTGTCAGATTTCAGATCTTTAACCTCTCAAATGGATTTTCACTGATTCTTTGTTACCTAATTGGCTACAAAAGTGACACTGGCACACTTTTTTAAAAACAAGTATTCAAGACAAGTAGAATTTATGGATATTTGTAATTTTTTTATTAAAGACATTTTTGGAGTACACTTTCTCAGCACTAACAAATATAGTGGTCATTCCTGACTGTTAATTGCCAGGGAGAATCCTTATATTACATACAACCTGACACTACTAAAAGAAATCTTTATCACATCACTTGTCCCAGAGCTCCCCTATGGTGACTGATAGCCATACCTGTGCATATACCTGTGCATGCACCTGTGTTAGAGGTGCTGAGTCTGGCTGCCCCCGCAGTGCCTGTCCACTTTGTGCTTTTCAAGGGTTTTCTGGCAGTTAGGGCCCAGAAGGGCCATAACTAACAAACTATCACAGATGGTGTTGTAGCTGTGCACATACTCCAAAACTGACTTTAACGTAAATTGAGGAAAATCATAAAGCAACGTTTCAATGTCTGGAGGAGCTCTCACTTCCCCTAAAGGATCACTGCTAATGCATGTGTATGTATGCTGTACATATGATTTATAAGTTACAATTTTTAGGCTGCTATTAGGGCCTTTCACAATAACAGTAATTAATTATTGCTCTGAATTGATAATGAGTGTGAGTCATAGATAATCCTATAGCTGAATCTATACAAGTAAATTAGGAGCTATAGTCACTGACCATTTCATAGAAAATCAGTATTGTTTTCTGAAAGTGCTGGTTGCCTGGTTCTAGAGCTAATCACTGAAATTTATATTCTTACTGAAATATGGGGATAACAATACAGGCATTATTCTTACTTTTTCCTGCATACTTGTTTGAGGAAAGTGACCCAGAAAGTTTCTAAAGCATACAGATCCAGGCATCTAGCTTTATGGAGGTCAGTAATATGCAAACTGTTTTTTTTTTTTTTCCCTATTTGTGATAAAAAGAAAATTTTAAAATTTTCTTACATAAACCTAGTCATGATGGCTTATAGTTATTGTAAACTTATGAGAAGAGAAATATTGGAATGCATTTGCCAACTTTTAATTTTAACTCTGGGGTTCATAAGGTCCTCACCAGGACAGTAAGAGTCCCATGTAGGTCACAGTATAGGGGCCTGTAGTTTTTATTGCTTTAAGAGGGAATTGTATTACCATTGGAAAATAACTTACACCTGCAAGTCAGGAGATCAACTGCGATCATAGAGATCATATCCACGTCAGTAAATTTGAAATGGACTCATCAACTGATTCGCTCAACCTAAGCCCACATTGAAAATTTGATATAGTTTCTAAACTTTTTTTCACTCCTTCATTCAGCATTTTTAGCTGGAGTTTCATTTTAATCAATGTTTAAATTGAAATAAACTTATATTGCATGTGTTTTATATATTCCAGGAGTTTCTTGTAAGATTACAACTACATAATCAGAGTAGGTTTTAAGGCACAGTTTGTTTGCAAACAGGCAGATCATAGTTAAAATGTGTGCGTTACATTGTCTATTTGTACCATGTATATATGCTGATTGTCTAATTGTCTGCCTGCTGTGATTATTATTGGTATTTAAATCCATGGCTGTTTGTATCTATCAATATCTCTCAGTCTTGTTCCTAGTATATTATTCTAAAATAATCAATACTCTGCTTACAATCAATTTCAAAGGGTTTGCCTTGTTCATCTACACATGTATTAAATGTCTCAATGTTCTGCAATATACAGAATAGGGCACAATTTTCTATGTACGTTATCATTTATTTTAAAAGAGCCATTGGTATTTCTGTAGTTATTCTGATTCCCAGCCACTTGAGTCTTAACTGTAGGTTGTGAGCTGATAAAGTTTGCAGGCATTTTTTATGGGATGTCCATGCTAGTCCTTTTTTATTATTATTAATAAACAGTATTTATATAGTGCCAACATATTCCAAAGTACTGTAAATTAAAAGATAAAAGCATATAGCACCTAACAAAAACAATTCATATTCAGACTTCCTGTTCTGATTACTTGTTGTGCACTAAACTGAGCTGAGGAATTATGAGAATTTTCTTATATTAACCAGGAAATTATTCTGTCTACCTCTAGAGTTTCCCTGTTGGTCAGAGAAGTGATTTATCACATTACGGTGTTAATAGAGAGGCACAGTAAGAAGAAATAGGTGTAGCCAAGCTGTATCTTGTGATATTTGTATATAAATTCATCCCTGCATCTTCCAGTCATAGCTTGATGGGTCCCTTACTCTTTATGGAATTATTTTGTATATACATATTATATTGATATGCAATATTCTGTCCATTCTGTTTTAGTCAAAAAAAAAATGGGTCATCTGGTGGCTCTCCCAAGCATTCCCAACGCAAGCAGAAAAGAAAAGGAGTAACAGGACTGAACAATCTGGGGAACACATGCTATATTAACGCAGTCCTACAATGTCTAAGCTCTACCTCCCCGCTAGTAGAATACTTCTTTTCTTGGCAGTTTGAGAACTTGATTGCTAGGTAAATGGTGTTTATTTTATTATTAAGTGTAACCACAAACCTATTGAGAAAAAAAGGTTACCTTTTTTTTTTTGTTTTTTGTTTTTTTTTTATCATGTGACTGTTACATTGTTGGTATGTATTTTTGGTATTTATAATATGTTAATCTGTTACTGACATAGATTTTGATTAGTTTGTTTAGTCACTTAAACATCATTTGCCTAGAACAAATCAAAAGGTGACTTTATTCAACTTCAGTCAGCTTCACCAGAATCCCCAAATGAAGGTTACACACAACTTTTTTTTTCTATTGTCATGTGACTTTCAAACCAAAAATAGATACAAGGGTTGGCATGTTGTTCAAAACATTGAGAAAGGTAGCGATTAGTGTTGATGTTCGAATTCGGGTCGTCCCTATATTCGACCCGAATATGGCTGTTCGAATTCGGGTAGACCCGACCCGAAAAACACGGGGAGTTCTTGGCCAGACAACAATTTGTATGTGTCCCTATGTCTAGGAATTCCCAAGAGCAAGCAGGAAATGTTTTTACATAGTAGGCTGATGGTGGGCATGTGCATTCATTCTATGCAATCCTGCATGGCCAAACGTAGGGGGTCTGTCCATCCTTTGTGAGGAACACATATGGGGTGAAGAGAAATGACAAGCTGCATGATAGATATGAGTTTAAAACACGCAATCAATTTTTTGTTGGAGTTGAGCTTTAAGTGGTCTGCTGAACATAAGGGTAACATTAGAGAAGTTCCTGAACATCTGTTTTAATTTCTGTTTTGTTTTTTTCAGAGATCACAAGACATTTGTTAACGCCTTTGCTAAGCTTGTGACAGACTTATGGTTTGGTGAAGCTCAGTGTGTGAGCCCAAAAAGTTTTTTGTGTGCTTTGTGCACAGTTCACCCACCTTTCGGAAAGCAAAGTCAACAAGATGCACAAGAACTGCTGATTTACATTTTGGATGCTTTATATGAGGATCTTGCAGATGTAAGAACATTTACTGGGCATTATTAAAACTACTAAAGAATAACCACACCAATGTATTTTATACTTCATAGAATAACATGCTTTTTTAAGTGTCATTTATATATTCTATAGTATGACATTTAAAAACATCCAGGCTCTTTATTACAGAAGGGACATTCCATGCTTCTCTTGCCTGTTCACAATCTTTTGTATGTACGCTTACTTATCACTGACGGCTGACTTTTGCAAACGCAGCTTAGTGTACAATCCTGGAATTCCCAGGTGCCAGGAATGAATGACCTCCCATGCATGCGTCATGTTGGTTTGGCCAATTTAAATGGCTGAAGATCCAAACCCAGAAAAGGATGCAGGCCTCTGCAGAATGAGTCCTGCTTTTAAACAGAGGCTTTGCATGCCTTCCGTTTTAATGCATATGGAATGCATTTAGCTGATTTAACTTACCATTCATGTAAACACTGAGGTCTGATTTATTAAAGCTCCCCAAGGCTGTAGAGGATTTACTTTCATCAGTGAAGCTGGGTGACACACTAGCAAATCTGGAATGGCTAAGAAATCCATTCTAGGTTTGCTGGATCATCCAGCTTCACTTATGAAGGTACATCCTCTCCAGCCTTGTAGTAGTTTAATAAATCAGGCCTTGTGGGAGAACTCATCAGTGTCTGTATGGAGTTTGTTTAGAATCCTTGGTCCAGATTGTGCCATCCATTATTTTATTTTATGGGTTTCTAGCTACTTATACAATGGTGTACATGATGCTTGTAGGGAAAACAAAAAAGTAATGGAGTATAACATTTTTTTGGGAAAGTGATGTATTTCAAAGGGAACAATATCAGACTGTCATTTACCACTCTCAATCAAATCACATGGCTGTCCGGTATTGTAAGCTGTTTGCATCCAACTCCTGTACTGGATCCCAACAGTATATATCTGTACAACTAACAATGATCCAGCGGGGTTCCTTTGGAGCTTTATGAAAGATAAAGATAAAATATACACTAGGGGGATTATCCCCTTCAATCATTATCTCACTATCTTTAAGTCACACAAGTCCCCCTAGTGTGGTTGAATGTACGGAACAATAAACACTGCCCATATCCAAATATGAATATTTTCATTCTAAATATGACTGTTTATGGGTAATCCTTGACATTTTTTTTTTTCTATTTAAGACTATCAACAACAGGAAGTCATCTGAGATGGTGCAGGGTGCTATTATCAGGCATACCAGAAGAAATGCTTCCAATACTCCAATCACACGATTGTTTCAAGGAGTTCTTGGTCAGACAACAATTTGTATGGAGTGCGGAAGGAGAAGTCACAAGGATGAAATGTTTACTGTACTGTCACTTCCCATACCTTCTGGAAATGAAGCATCACTGATGGTATTATAAAAAGGTCTACTGTTACATAGTTTAAAATTACTTATCTTCTAAAAGTTTAGGGCTGCTAGCTACCTATTGCTAGTTTACAGCATACTTGAATAATACCTATTATTATTATTATTATTATTAATATAATTATTAATAAGAAAAAACAGGATTTATATAGCACCTACATATTAGACAGCGCTGTACATTAAATATGGGTTGCAAATGACAGACAAATACTGAGAGTGACACAGGAGGAGAGGACCCTAGCCATTATATAGAGAATATAGTAACTTACCATAGCAACTACAATAATTAACACTTGGAATATGGTGTTTAAAAAAAATAAGTTTGGACAGTTGAATATCTGATATTTAGTTGAATATCGGA
The DNA here is from genome assembly GCF_032062135.1 of Pyxicephalus adspersus. Lineage (NCBI taxonomy): Eukaryota > Metazoa > Chordata > Amphibia > Anura > Pyxicephalidae > Pyxicephalus > Pyxicephalus adspersus. The sequence goes on from NC_092859.1 coordinate 132,066,955, forward strand.
TCAACTACATCATGGAAAAGGGAAATATTTTGAAACATTGGGATTGGGAATTCAACTTTTTGGTCAAAACTCAACTATAACCTGTTAGGAGGAGGGGACACACACAGGTCCTATTAGTGTAATATGCTTGATAGAAGCATGACGCTGCCACAAATAGTTTTGTTTGCGGATATTTCTTTTCTTAGAATGTATTGGATTAATATTTTGTGGCAAATAGTTTTAGGTGACACGGCCCTCTATCTAGAATTATTGTTTCCCTATATTCTATGTCCAGTCACCACCTGCACTGGTTGACATCATTATGCAAAATGGATCTAAAGTGTATTCTTCTTTACAGCAATGTCTTCAGAGCTTCTTCCAACAAGTAATGCTAACCTGGACAGATAGGATATTCTGTTCCTATTGTAAAACAAAAGAAGATGCTGCAGTTGAAGTACAGATAAACAAACCACCAAAAATTCTAATTCTACATTTGAAGAGGTATTTATTATATTCGTTGGGATTTATTAACTCCAAACCCTGTTTTCTCTTGTCTGTTTTCGTTAGGTTACCCCATCTCCTTTCAGTAGGCAAATAAAACTAATAGGCACTGTAAACGCAGCACTATTTTGTTCTATGGAAAGAAAGGGATGAGCTTGAGAGTGAGGGGACAGCTGTGTCCTCCCCAACAGCAAACAATAGAAGCCATAGACAGTCTGGCACTTAGCAATCCAGCACAGCAGACTGATAAAAAAACAACAGATGTAACAGTGTTAGATTTTTACTCAAGATGATAAATAAAGAAAATCTATCATCTGCATCAGGCATTACACATTCAGTAGGCCTATCTGTGCCCATATATATGTGATCATTTCCCTACTTCCCAACAATCTAAATTATGACAATTGTATAGCTTATGGGCCCCATAACTACACCTCTGGTAAACTTGTACATATAAATTGGGCAATCATATAATGATTAGTCCTATATTTAGCAACTCGATGTCCATCTACTTCTCAGGTTTGAGTATCAAGGCCGAGCAAGAAGGAAGCTGCAAACCAATGTCATTTTCCCTTTGGTGAATCTAGACATGTCTCCATTTGTAACACTACATAATGTTCAACGGCCAGTGTACCATTTATATTCTGTTGTGGTAAGTACAAGTGTTTTTAGTACATTAATCAGTATGTTAGATGCCAAAATATTTGCATGCCATAAGGATTTTGTTATAGCCACCCACCCAGATCAATATATCTGCAAAGTACTGCCTAAAGGCTGCTATTGATGGGCATTTCTTCACCTTATGTGCTTTTTTTGCATTTTTATTTATGTGGGGATGCAAAACCTGACTGAAGCACATCAAATGCATGTCAAGTGCACTGCCAATCAATTCCAAATCAGCCTCTAAACTGATGCCAGAATGATCCATCCAAGTTCAAAACCTAGCAACACAGGCCCAAATGTTATGAATGTTCCATTTATTGGTGCCACATATAGGATCCTCCCAGAAATGTTACACAACACCCTGACCCAGCCATTGTGATGGCTGATTTGGAAACTGGACTAATTAGACCAGTGCTATTTTTCTAGTTTTGCCCACCCTGTCCAGCTGATGCTCAGTCCCCTATCTCTTCTATCTACCCTTTGACCTAAACTTGGATGGATCCTTAGCTCATTTGAAACATTTTTGCTAGATTACTGTACCGTGTAAAAACCTTGTGTATTTATGCTAGTAAATAGTATTATACAGCCATATTGCTTTGTCTTGTTAGCATTCTGACAATATGGCTGGAGGCGATGCAGCTAGGGCCTCAACACTGTTGTCTGACTATAGGCAGAACAAATAATTTTTTCGTGTGCAACATTTTATCAGATTTTTCCCATTTGTTTACAGAACCATTCTGGAGGGCTTGAGTGTGGCCATTACACTGCTTACTGCAAGCATCCTGGGACTAAAGAGTGGAATGCCTATGATGATGCCAGGCACTTTAGAATCACAGAAGATGATGTTCAGAGTCCATTAGCCTATATCTTGTTTTACACTTCCCAGGAATTCAGATTGCCAAATAAGACCTCATCCTCTACTTTCTAGTAGCAATAAACATGTAAATTTTAAGGCAGCAATTTTCTTCCTCTACGCATTTTAGCTGCATGCTGCCATTTTTCAGCTTTGTAAAGAAGGCGCCTGCATAACTTATGTACAGAGCCATTTTTTGAATGAGAACAAACTCGAAATGTTTAAATTTTTTAGCAACTGATATTGAATAAAAATGATTTGAATATTTTTTATATATCTGTTTGATGGTAAAAGCAGGGGTTTTATCCTGCACCCTAACAGTGGGATTATAAAAAAAAGGTTAGTTGAATAAAAGAGTAAAGCAGTCACAATGACAGAGCTCTCTTAATATCTCACAGGGTTCTGCAGATAACATACCAAAAGACACTGCAGACTCATTTACATGATCAGTATTATATAAAAAAAAAAAACAACTTAAAAATGGATCTTCAACTAAAATGGAAGGTGTTCTTGAGCTCACCTTTCCAAATCACATACTGAATGAAGGTAAAAAATGTAGCAGTTAAAGTCTTCCAGGCTGAAACCTTGGGTGAATAACTACCATTGTTACAAATAGAGTCCTATGGAACGCAGAAGAGGCAAAATCTTGTGAAAAGTGCTCTTGCACTGAACTTCTTTTTCAGCAATGCAGAAAGATTTAAAAAAACAAAAAAAAAACCAAAACATTTTGGTTAACAGGTATGTTTTTACCAACATGAAACGTATCCTCCATTTTAGTGCAGATGAGTTAATTACAGTGGTACACTCTTCATTATAAATAGTCATTAGTCCTTTGTGTTTTTATAAATCATCATGTGAACTAAAGCATGAATCTTTGTAAACATTAGCAAATATTTACCTGTAAAAAAACCCAACAAATTCCAAACAAACACTGAGAACCTTATTATTAAAATAAACACGCTCATTGTGAAATGTTTAAAGATTTTTTTGTGGGTTAAACAAATCTGTACCATTAGTGAATGAAATATTAGTTCTTTATTTCATTAAATGCATTTCTAGAGAAAATTAAGTGCATAAGTTTTAGCAATAAAAAAAAAAAAGAAATATATCATGTAGCATGAAATCATTGGAATGAAACAGTTCAATATATTTTAAAGTGCCCTGCAAAATTGAAATATCTTTCCTAGTTTATTCAGCCCATATAGGATCAAGACGAGGTCAGTAAGACTTAACTGTTTATAGTGGTGATATCAATATCCAGACTATTCTACCTCATTTACATATTTGCATTTTACCTATATACAAAAGAATTGTAAGTCTATCTAGAAGTGACAATGAACTCCAGAGATCTCCTGGTTCTGGTCCTGACTGTCTCCATGACTAATGAACAGTTAGTGTTCTTGCCCACTGTGGATGTTTATAATCTACCTTTTCATTCTTTGATATAAAGTAAATTACAAATTGAATAGAAAAAGTAGAAACCTCTCATAGCGATCATATTGTACAGTTCAGGGAACTCATGCCCAACTCAAAATTGGCTTTGAGTGGACACTATGAACACATCCTTCAATTATTTCCTTTTCAAGATACAGAGAAGGATGCTTTTCAACTAAATGGATGGCAAACACAAACACACAAAAAAAAAAAAAAAAAAATGATTTATGCTTTATTGAAATCAGGACATAACTAGAAGACTCAAAAGTAAAAATGGGCCCATAGAAACTAAATTACTGTATAGAAAAAAAATCTCAGACATGAAGTGCATAGAAGTTGAAAAAAAAATCTCCAAATAGTGAGGCAGTCCTCTCCAGAGGTCAGCAACTGGATCTGGTTAAGGTGTACTTGTCTGCTGCACATTGTAAAGTCCAAAGTTGTGACTACTAACAGATTGCAACTGCTTCTTGATCCAGGATAAGTTTGTAGCTGCTGATTGATTATTGGTTAGTTTTTGGATATGGTGCAGCATTTCAAATACTCGTTTATGTTGATCTTTTTTTTATGTTTAATAAGCATTTCTGAGTAATGGAAAAAAGGCGGCTGAGACAAGTAAATCTGTGCCCTGACTATGTGTACACCACCTTTTCAACCCTTGAAAAACAAATTTCAGGTCCTCAGTGAACTTGTTATAATTACTCAATTCACAGTATATTAGTGAGGTGGTCATTGTGAACAATACCTCAGTGGCAAGAATATTACTCTTACAGATAGCCAAAAAGTTCATTGGTGTCACTTAGACTAACCTGAGAGTCACAAAAAATTTCAAGGAACTCCTAGCAACCTTTAGAGGAACCCTGGTTGAGAAACACTGCTATAGTAATATAGCACAATGAGATCAAATGATAAAAGTACTTTAAAGCCAGTCCAGTCACCTCACCACTCTTCCTGATGAGTCACCAACAAAAAGCTTGTCATATCTTTTCTTTGCAATGTTATGCACACAAGGTTTCTTGTGTTATATGAAGTGCATGTAGGGTGCACAAGTAGGTTTCATCAGTTTTCATGAGCTGAATAAAGATTTGTGAAAAGGCTGGATATCCATTAACAAGCAGTGCATTGTAGTTTTAGGCTTATGGAGTGCATTACTAAAGTATTTGAATCATAGCAGGTTTATAAGATATGTCAAAAAAGTTTGTAAACCCATCTAGAGATCCAAGGGTAGCTGGCTGTGTATGTATATTCTAGCTACTGAAATACAGTCCACAAATCACTGCACAAACATGAACATTTACACGGGGCAAATGTGTATGCTTGTGTCTATCAAGAATGGGTGAAAAAAGCTGAATCTAGTGCTGACTCTTCAATGGCCTGCCAGTTGGTTCTATTAACTCAAGGTTTGGGCAGGAGCCCTTTGAAATGGATGGGTCAGGCCTTTAAAAAATCCCCAATCTAAACACAACGGTTATGTAAATGGTCATGATAGGGGTACCCTGGATGCTTCCACCGTGTGACAATGACAAGTACATTATATTTCTTAAGCTGCAGAAGTATATTTGCAGAGTACTGTGATTTTACTGCATTTCACAATTCTACACATATTCAAAGGACCAGGCATCCTAGGATAGTGAACACTATGTACGAGAGCTGTAGAGTAACACTTTTTATATACATAGATAGAATATCTAAGAAAAGGGAAAAACAGTAAAACAGTTATAGTTATAGTTATATACACAGCAATAATGTGCAAGTATGCTGTCCTTGATTCAAATACATTCCAATTTTGCTTAGACCACTTCTGTGTCACAGTAGAGAAGCATATGCAAAAGGCAGGAGAAGGCCAGTACAGAGATAAAAATGACGTATTCATGGTTAAATAAGTACATTTTCAAGGCAGTTCTATCTATTTCTTAAACCAATGAGGCTATATGATCATTTTCATAAATAAGATTCTTTCCTGTAATTACTATTCCTGCACTGGAATTCTCACTTTTGGACTGTGAAAATAACCATGTGGCCTTTAGCAATTATTGGTCACCCAATAAGGGAATTTCTTAGCAGACTGTCCTCTATGAAGTCAGCTCTGAAACTCGAAAATCCAATGATGTGTAGAATAGGATATATGCAGCAGAGGTCTTCACAGATGATACAGAGATGTCAGACACTTCGTGGTCATCAAATTTATACCACTTCTGTTTCAATGCATTTTTACAGTACGCTGTGTAGTGTCCGCCATCCAATCCTCCATAGTGATTCTGTGTAAAATAAAATGTTATGATGTCAAAAAAATGTCTGCTTAACAGATACACAGTTTATTCAGTATGTCTCCAAATTATTGAGGTTCAAAAAAGTTCATATGATTACTAATCAAAATAGCATGATAAATGCAAATTAGGGTCTAATGGGTAAGGCTGCAATATTATTTTTCTAATCAGGGCTATTTGCCAACATCACTGAAGTAGTACAGACTAGTTGCTGGACTGCAATTTGTTGCTTGATGCAAACCTTTATCCTTATCTATGACAATATACTGAACCCAGCAAAAGTTACCAAAATGGTAACAAACAATTCAGGCAGTTGGAAATTATAGACAACTGCAAGACATCACTGGTCTATATGCACGTCTTTAATATGACATAGGATATATGTAAAGATTTTTTATTAGATCCTTTAAAATAAAAATCAATGGAAAAGGCAGAATAATCTTTTTAGGAAGAGTTTGTCATTTTAGATGTACAAACATGTAGCATAGTGCTTTAGTGTAATGGGTATTGTGGCGAGCTGCTTGATTTTCTATCCAGATTAAGTCTGGAAAAAATGAGAGCATAAGAAATCAAGGCTGACAACAGTTTGAGTCAGTGGCTTGCTGTTTCTGGCAGAGTGAGGTACACTAGATACATAGTGTCAACTACTCCACCCAGATACAGAAAGTAACATATACATATACATGGCAAAATATTTGGCAACTTTACAAATGAAAATGGTTGCACAGTTTTACCACAGAAGATATTACATGCTCTGTACACATTCAATACAATGTGGCTTCAATATGAACAGAAGCAAAAACAATGTTGTTCTAAATCTAAAAATACCTAATTAGTTTGCCAAGCAACAGATACTTACGGATACTCCAAATAAATTGTACTTCTTAAATGTCTTGGGTCCTATAACATACTGTGACAGGTCAAGGTGTTCCAAAGGAAAATCCACATAGGTCTGAAGTTTTTGCTTCCACCTGCCCTCATAGGAAAATCTAGAGACACACCATTGAAAGTAAATAAGTGTATTACAGAATAATCTCCCCCTTACAAAAAAAACAAATTAGATGATGAGAGACTTACCGTTTTAAGTGCACCAGGAGGACGGGTGGGAGTTTCCAAATTTCTATTTTCTTTGTAGAATCTCTTCGAGTTTTACAATTGCTGCAGTAGACTCTATTATTATCTGTGAGTTTCTCTTCCTTGGAAAATGACTTAAGGCACTCCTGGAAAAAAAAGTATTATTACCAATTACTCTTAAGTGGTGATAAATTGTTCAAACTCTGCTCATTGCATTCAAGGAACTACAGCAACAACATGGTCAGCCAAAACACTGAAACCACTAACATGGAAAGTAACTAACATTGATTATCTTGTTGCAATGGAACCTATCAAGTGAAATAAGTTTCGCATCAAATGAACAGTGTGTTCATGAAGGTGATGTGTTAGAAGTAGGAAAAACGGAAGCTCAAGGATCTGTGCAATACAAACAACCACTATACAATTAAGCCAGAGCTCCAAATCGGCAGGTCCCATTGTGTATTCAATATATGCACTGGTTTGTACCTCCCTAAAGCAGTCTAAAAATAGTTAACTGGTGCCAGGGTCACAGAAAGAGAAATCATCCTGGCCAAGCCAATTAAGATGGGTCAAAATTAGGAACCTCAAAGAGCAGAAGATAGCGGCACTTGTGGCAGAATAGGGACAGGTGAGTGTATTTAAAAAATTGTGATCAGGCAGGTAAGGTTGCTTTAAGGCAGAAAGGACAGCCTTTGTGTCCTTTCTGCAATAATGGACCTGTCTGGAAATTTTTAATGTTAGTATTTAGATCAGTTTTAAAGGAAACAAAACCTACAAAAAATCTTTATAAATTTGATAACCTCACTGATCTGACTGAATACATTTTATTTGGAAGAGAAAAATAAATAGGTTTCAAGTTAGGTAAAGTGTAAAGTATGTTTTAGAGAAACAATAGGATACAAACAAAAAGAAAGGAATATAAATATATAGCATTTAGAAAGTACCTGAAGGGAACATTTGCTCGTTGGTAGTGGCAGTGACAAGTACATAAATGCTTCAAAGGTTCTGGATTTTTTATGGCATGTTAGACACTGGACAGTTGACTTAAACTGACCCTGGAAAAGTGCCACAATGATAGACTCATTAAGTTGCTTGTGTTTGATCCAAGCTGAATCCGCAGCCTGAGGATCACTTAAATGGTCGTTGTTTTCTTCCTTGTGTCTTTTACGGTTATCCGCCTGCAATTAAGATTTTTATCATTCCACAAGTTACCTTTTACATTGTTTTCTAGAAACAGAAGCACCATAAGAAAATGACAGGTGTGATTATATAGGAACATTCATGTGAAAACCGTTTAGCATCGCTGTACATTATAGCATTATAGCATCGTTCTCCTATTATAGACATCAGTGACAGTGATCTAGCACCTTTTTACCCTGAACACACCGAAGAGCTCTTACAAATGTAATGCCAATTATACACAAAAGCACAGTGATAAACTTTTTGGGGTACCTTGTAATGTCGGTTTCCTAAAGTTGAACTCTAGGCTAAACAATTATTGTCTAAATACAAAAGGTATGTGTATTCTTACTAGAACCTTTAGAGTCTTTTATATATCGGTGAATCTAACATTCAAACATTTTCTAGCACAGCATTAATCACTGAAAACACATGGATATGGAAAGTTCTCCACAAATGAATGTTTGACAAACGTCAAGATTTACTGCTTTAAAAAATAGAACCCTGTGTATGTCTTCCTTCTCCTGAGCACAAGCTTCTGGTCATTGCAGCTTTCTCTCTTTGTGCAGAGTAACAGGTCTTGAGTTCACCTCACCGCTTGTAGTTTTCTGCAGGCAGCCTGTATTGCTAAGCTCCATCCACAGCTTTGGCTACCTACATCAAACTGGATATTTCCTTGCTTCTTTATTAAGATTATAACAGAGTTTGTAAGGACATTTAGTGTACACAAAAAGTCAATAAATAATTTTTGTTCCCAGGGTTTAACTTATACAGATAACAACTGCTAGCTTTACATAAATTCTGAGTTTGTCAAAAAAGTTTTCCCCCAATGACAACCCAATTTGAATTTTACTACATCAGCACAGTACCAGATATACTCTTCTTACCTCACTTCTTACCCTACTTGAAAACTGGAGCACTTTCTTTATAATCTCATGAAAAACTAAACTTTTTTGATTCATTAATATAAAGAAGCAGAACTGCAGCCTATATTCAGCTACTGAGATTGTTCCTACAAAGATCCTGGATTATGTGTAGTGATACCATAGTAGAGCAATTTGCACCAAGTACTAATTCATGAGCATACGGGGATACCCCCTGACAATTGGACTGAATAAGGTACTTGCAAGCTATAAAACTGTATTACATGAACGTACAAAACCCAAAACCCTTTCCCTAACTCTACCTTTACTATCCCCTATGTTCTTTCCCTTTGTCTGTTGGTTCTACCCTCTCCCTTTTTCTGTTTTTATGCATAATGAGGATTATTTATACAGTTCATATTGCTCAGGATTGGCTTTTATTTATCCTGGAATCCTATGTTATTATGTCTGTTATGTTTGTTTAATAGCTTTGAAAATTGAAATAAAAAATAAAAAAAACCCTCTGGGTTCCTCCATCCCTATGTACTATGCTCTCAAATAGACCACAGAGAGCACAGATGCTATCTTAATTTGTTCCCAGTGGCATAAGAGAGCACATACTGTAATAAGCAGGACTCCACAGAGTTCTATCCACACTGCACCTGCTCTTTATGAACCAATCATAAATTCCAGATCGCATATCGCTGCAGACAACACTCTGTGACATAAGGAAAGCAGGGTCAAGTTCAGCAATTAAAGCTGAAGGAGTTTCGGTGCTAGAGTTAAAAAACATTTTTTTTTTTTATCAGTTGTGTCCTTCCTGGGGGACTGGAAAAAAAAAATGACAAAAAGTTTAAAACCTTACCAAACTCTATACAAAATGAAGAAAAAAAAAAAAAAAAAGCTTTGACTTTAATTCGTCACTCAATTCTAATGACACGTAAACCCAATCTGACAAAATTTTAGAATCCAGCAATCATTTTAAACACCTTCCTGAAACTAGTTTTACTTAGGTACTAGTAGCCTGACCATAGAGACAGGATGCTCCACTGTCCAAAAGTGAATGACCTTATTAGTCCTTGAAGTCCCCCTATAGGGTAGGGGTATTGACCTTGGGTTGCTTTTTTAAACCTCAATACGAATAAAAAAAAAAATGAAACTGTTTTAAGTATCCAGAACAGGGATTTTTGGTTAATGATGATGATGGCAGGTATAACGTACCTTCTACGGGTTCATCTGATATTTATGTGCCAATAGTTTGAGAAATTGGAGGGGTGCAGGTCGACTTTGCCTGTTGATATTTCTCCTTTAGAGTAAGGAGTTGAGTTTATCTTATTACACAAAACAGATATACAATGTGTAACCAAGACAAACACACACTAATTAATGGTAACACAATGGAGAGGATAGTCTAAAAAGCACAGCAAACAGCTTCACTCCTTCACAAAATATGAAAACACACCTATATTGTAAAACAAGACAAATGGGTTTTTTTAAACATACACCAATGACTTGGCTTACTTACTCTCTAAAGGGATCATCAATGGACACATAAAATGGAAAGTAGAAACAAAATTTAGGTTGTGCTGTTTAGGTAATATACAACTTGTTACCATAATATAAAATACTGGAGAACATATAGTGGTGGCGGGGAAAAAAACCTGGCTAGTTTCATGTTATAAGTTAGATAGTTAGAGTTAGAATAATCACAGCTGGAAAATGGTTGGTTACTCATCATTTCTTTAAATTATTATCAACCATCAAAACTACAGGAATCCACATGCAGTCTGAATAGTTCATGTTTAAAGCTAGGAAAAATAAATGACTGTATCACCAGATTGCTTTTGTCAGACAACTTCAGATTCTGCGAGCTGCAGATAAGGATTTTCTATGCATAAAGCTAGGCATACACTATGCAATTTTCCCACTGTGGTATTTTTTGAATGATATTACGTTTACACTATAAATCCATAATAGTTGACTATGAATCAAGAAAAAGGGCCATGCACATGTGTTGTGGGGCTCAGGTTCCCAAGCAGAGGTAATTATACCACAGAGTTGTTTTCAGAGCATTTATACTAAAAAGGGTTAAGTTATTGTACATGTCACGAGGAACATTAGATTGAATTCCTCACCCCAGGTGGGGTTTAGGAAACCACTGATAGCAGTACAATAATGAATACTATGGACAAACCCTGCTGCTGCAGTGCCAGAAAAGGAGCTGATCAAACAAAAATTAAAAACCCTTTTTTCCAAATGGAAGTAGTACACACAATTTAAATCGATAGCACATTACCTTATTGAGATCCTCATGCAGCCCATCCATTAGGAAGAGGAGCAACTCCTGAGAGTCTTGCTGGCTGTACCCAGCAAATTGATCATTAATCTTCCCAATCGTTACTTTGAAATCTCTAGGGCTTATATATTTGTATTGACCAGTCCATAGAGCTTTCATTACAATTCCAAATTCTTCCGCCACTTCACCTTTATGGCCCAGAAGATTAGATCTGTAAAATAACATTTCTTATTAAAATTACATTGAAGATCTAATACAAGCGAATTTGCAGTAAATTCGCATTTCAGTAAATATGCATTTCAATCATTATATGCCGACAGCGATCAATAACTGGAAAATATTTGAACAACCAGGAACACTGTTGCTATTTAAATAAACATTTCTCCTGCTTCTTTCCATTTACAAAAGGTTGTATGACACTATAGCCAAAAGGGCTTATGCATTCCTATTGTCACATGGTAAAGTACACATCACACATTCATTTTCTTATTCTTTCCTAGGTTTCATCATGCATTCATTTTTTATATACATACACTTTTTTGCATAAATTACCTATTTATGTCTGCTTGGTAATAGTTCTTGTGGAAGTACTCTGCTAAGTGTGGAGTGTTGCACAGACACTGTAATATGGAATTCATATAACAAGTATTTCCGAGATTCCGAAGGCCGGTGAGAGCTGGACCAGCACCTCCAAACACAGGATTCAAGCTGCGGATCTTAGATGCAGACAACTTTGTGATTTCAGTTTTAGTGTGAGTTGTTGGTCTAAAAGAAAAAAAAAACCATTATAACATTGTTCTTTATACAGATTTATAATAAAGAGAGAAAGACAGAGTGACAGATTTGTTTTTCTTACTTATTTTCACGGTTAATTAGAGGAGTTGGCTTCCTCTTCTCTTCATCCTTTATAGCCTGGGTTAAATCTGGTGAAGAGTAAGATCTTTTTAACTTAGTTTGCTCCTTTTCTATGTCTGTGTACACTTGAGGCTTGACTTTCTGAACTGGAGTGGTTGTAGAAGTAGATGTTGGAGCCATTTCAGGTGGATACATGTGAACAGTGTGAGTTGGAGAATGATAATACCGGTATGTGCCAGTCACAGGTTCAAGAAACTGCAAGGGATAACAAACTGGCATTAGCAACTAATGATACAAAACTATACCAGACATGTTCTTTGCATGCAAATAAACACAAAAGTGTTACCTTGACCCAACCTTCTGGCATTCCAGGTACAGTTCTTCCCATCTCTTCACTTCGAGCTCGCATCAATGGCTCCCTCTAAATTAAGATATTTGTAAATTAAAATAAAGGGTAACTTGCAGGGTTGGCTACTAGTTAATATTTTATTCATTGCTTAAAAATAGGTTTTCTTAAGTCTTCCACTTTATTATTATTATTATAATTATTAATAAACAGGATTTATATAGCGTCAACACTTTAGAAGTGAAGACACAAATTGCAGTAGTTGTTCTTATGTGCTACAGGAGAATGCCGCTGTTCAAATAGCGTGCCCATCCCCCTTCCTTCTTTTACACATTTTTATAAGTGAAAGAGGCAGCAAAGTGATAGGCCAGGAAAAATGAAGATTGATGACAGAGGAGAGCGGGGAACTTCCAAAATAAAGTTGGCGTTTTCCATGTTCAGAATGGTCAGCCATAGTGTTGACTGATAAGAGCTACTGCAGATATTTTTTTCACATTAACTAAACTGACAAATATAAATTAAAAAAATATGCTAAAAATAATACTCACTTTAGGCCTATCATCTTCATTTATTTCTTTTGTAATTACATCAGCTTTGTCATCGCGGATGTTCTTCTTTGCTTCAGTCTGTAAAGTTACATTGATTTTTCTGTTATTTAACAGCAGCATGATGTGCACAGAGAAAATTAACATCAAAATACATCAGTGTATACAATACTGGCAATATCTGACAGATTAAAGTACATTTCGGTAGAATACAGCCATCAAATTGAGCTAACCAGACAACTGGCATATCAATCCTCTGCCACCATCTCTGTACAATGTTCTGAAACTAGGAGTCCTTAAATTTAGAGAAGTTATCTACACTGTTTCAGGGTAATGTTCTAAAACCCTTTAAAAGTTAAACTTCAGAAAAACAGATTTGTTCTTCTGTTCCCCTAGTCCTAAGATGAAATATTGGAAAAACAGCAACCTTACAGGTAAAGCTATTTTTAATTAAAATGTATTTATGATCAACCCCTTATTATTTGCTTAGGTAACCCTTTTCATTCCTATTATTTTTTAGCATTTTTTTTTGTATTTTAAGTTGTTTGTCAGTGTTGCATAACACCACAACTAGTGGGTTTCTGGACTTTTCGGTGTCATTTTACCAGGACAAAATATAAAAAAAAATTACACTTTTTACTATTTCTAAATTACTTTTGTGTTTAATCTAGCACTGGTCAAATAGAAAAAAAAAAAGATCATTTTGATTTTATTTTTATTATATAGAGAAAAAAATAACTTTTTCACATGACAACATTGCCAGAACAAATCTTAGTTCTTCCACCCTCAAGTCTTACCTTTATTCAGTGATAGCTTTGCCATTACTAAACAGGCCCATAAGGTCTATAAGGGCTGTATGGATGTGAGTGATTAACTGCCAGGCATTCAAAAGCATAGCAGGGGAATGAATTCAACTTTCCTGCAGTATAAGTATAAGCAAGACACAATCTCACCTTCTTTAAAATGGGTGATAAGGTCACTTCTTTCTTCTGTTCACCAGAATCTTTTTGGTCTGCACCCAGACCTTTTACTTCCTTCCTGTCTTTCTCAGTCACACTCTGCTTCCTATTCTCTTGTTCAGGTTTCTTTTGAGGGGAATCCTGATCAGGCTCCCCAATAACACTTCTAGTTGTTTCTTTTTCATTTGATGCACCATCATCCCTTAGTTCTTCCACAGTCCTTTCCTTTTCTTTCTTTTCTGGAGTATTATTATCCACTTCTGCCTTGGAGGGTTTGGTGGTCAGTGCTGGCTTTGTGGAACGATCAGGAATAACTTTACCATTTATTGCAGTTTTAGTGTCTTTGACCTCAGGTTTCAGTTTTTTGGGACTTTCGTTAATCACCACTGAAGGTTTCTTTGTACGATCAAACTACATCACAGAAGAAAAACTATTAGGACAAGCAGTTATTTTCATAAAGGCAGTAAAATACATAAAATACAAGAATAAAATATATAGTTTTTCATGTTGCACCCATGCTTGCTAGGTAATGTGCAGATATCACAAAACTTTCTCCGACAATGCCTTTGTGATCTTTTTCTTAATTAGTTTGCTGTAATTTTTCTTCCTTCATTATCCACAGTTGGCATCTATCAGTTAAATTAATGATGAGCCTTAGATTACACAATTAAGGAAATCCTAGGGCAGTAGAGCATTTAGCTATGTTAACATGTATTATTTTATAGAAATCAACTCTCCAATGCCACCTCTAACTTTTTGATTGCCTAAAACTTTGTTGAAGGACAGCTTTCTGCTGCCTACAGCAGACTGGTGACAAATTCTCTTTGAGCCTAGTCTGGCACCAGAACAGAGCTTGACTAGGACTGCCTTTTAATGATAAAAGGCATTATTTGCATATTTATTGTATGTGTATATGTAGATTTGTTAATTTGCCGACAGGTTTTAGGGTGCTACCAAGTACTTTTAAAAAGGGCCAGCCAACATCGTCTTCCATTGACAAAAGAAAAAGTGTCCGTTATCTCCCCAGCGCCTTTTAGCTGGGCGCACCACCTGGCTCATTTCAGCAGCTACCTGGCTGTTTTTGGGTGGTTACTCATGAGTTGGGTCACAATTTAGGAGCTTCCACTGGCCTACAATTTATTCCCAGCCAGCTTAAAAAAATTTTTTGGTTGTGCACTGAGCGTTTACTGATTTAAAATGCAATATTTCTATTGGCAAATTAAAAAAAAATTTTCAGTGTTACTATGGTGCAATCTTACAACCTTTCCCAAAATTAAACAACACCTAACACTATGGCCTACCATATTGGTTCCCCAATCTTTTTTTTTTTTTTTTTTTTTTTTAAGTCTTGCAAAAGCATATTTAACAAGTCTTATAATGCTCACATGTGGTATAGGTTTTGCAGATTCCGATGGCTGGACTTGGGGGGCAGGCTCTGGCTTCTGTATTACAGCAACAGGTTCTTCAATTTTCTCCAATTTAGCTTTCATGTTTTCCTCTTTTGTGACACCAGGTACTTGGGTAACCTGAGGGACTTGTATAGATAAAGGTTCAACTTGGATGGAAGGTGAAGGCGCTCGATTAACTGGCATAGGTGGAGAAGGTGCTGGCAGAGGTGGAGGCTCTTCCAAAGAGGGGTAGCTGAAATTTACTACAAAAAAAGCAAAATAATACTTTAATATGAGTACAGGGTAACAGAGACAAACTGAATATCACATTCCATTAACATACTCACAGAACTAGCCATCCAAAGCAGCTCAGCTTACAGGCTAAATTCTCAGAATAGCAAGTTCTCTACTTTAATATACTCCTGTTTAACCTCCCTAGCGTCTAATTCTGTCCGTATTTCAATGCAAAAAGCGGTACAATTTTTTGCATGGAAATTTATTTTACATAGTAGGCCTATATTTCTTAGTCATAACTCATTGAAATATGTCCAATAGTTAAAAAATGTAATGATAAAAAAAATCTGTTAAACATAAAAAAATAGTTAAACATGTAATGTAAGTGTACAGAAGCATATATATTATAATTATTAATATTATATGAAAATTTCTTTGTATTGGACTCAAAACAGCTAATTTGTGTTGAATCCAATACAAAATTATTTGAATTTCCAGCTGATCCTCCCGTCCGCACCGGGAAACCCCGGAGATCGTCTCTGCATTAGGTGGCTGAAGATCCGAGGAGGAGGACGTGTCCCCAGGACCTGCAGGACAACGAGGGACACCGACGGAGCAAGGTAAGTGGGGTTTTATTATGTTTTTAGGTACCCTGAGTGTGACTCGGGAATACCTATTTTTGCATGGAAAATCCACCCCGAGTCACAATCGGGAATTTTGTTAATGTATTTGCCATGTAGCCATGAAGGAATGTAATATCCTGACCTGGTCAGCATTAGTTGTGCCAAAGTGCCACTGTCTACTTGGATATTCCTAGGACCTGCTTTTGGGTGAACTCTGAGGGAATTTTCAGGAAGTAGGCAGGCTAACAGAACATATACTTAAAGCAAAATATTATTACTATGACATTTGTGCACATCACTCCATGTTTTTTATGCCTGCAAAATTAAATGTACTGAAACATGATGCAAGTCATTTTTAGCTACTTTATTTCCTATGGATTAAAAGGAAAACATTCCCCCAATCGCTATAACCTCTCTTTCTGTAAAGGTATAGACCACAGAGAGTTATCGGTTTACACTTTTTTTTTTATACTGAATTTTACAAGAACTTCAGCTGTTTAGAAGTTTGGTTGGTTGACTAAATATTAGAATTGGGAAGATATGTTATCCAAATGCCTTTTACTATGAAGAAGTCATTGATGCTGGCAGGCATGTTTGAAGCAGCATTTCAGAACCTGCTGACCTTTTGCAGGTTAAGAGCAGAAAAACAGGGCAAGTGTTTACTAAAATTGCAAAACTGTACACTGCAGTTGAATTTGTTTTGCCACATTAATTAACCACCCGGGCGGTTAGCCGGACCTTGGTTCGGGGTAAGTAAACTTGCTACAATCGTTTACCCCGAACCAAGGTTGGGGTAGCTAAAAGTATAAACAAGCGTTATATTGCAATCCGATTGTCATACAACATTGTATGACAATCGGATTACAACTGAAAAAAAATTCTTACCCTGTCCCCGCAGCTCCTCCGGAGACGTCTTCTCTCTTCTTTCTTCATCCGGCGTGTGCAGTGACGATCTCCGGGGTTTCTCGGTGACGTCGCTGCATGCGTCGGTGCGGGCGAGAGGCGGAGCAGGAAATTCAAATAACTTTGCATTGAACTCAATACAAAAAAAGCTGTATTGAGTCCAATACAAAGAAATCTTTATATAATTATTGAGTAATTTGGTGAATTACAGCCTACAATCTAAAATAAAATTCCATGCAAAAAATGTAACACTTTTTGCCTGGAAGTACAGAAAGAATTAGAACACCCGGCCTTTGCGTACGCGTCCCTCGGCGATTTCTGATGATGTCAGTGCATACGCCCGTCGACGGGGATCGTAGCGGGAAATTCAAATATTTTGTATTGGATTCAATACAAAGTCCTGTATCCAATCCAATACAAAATAATACAAAATATATTTATGGGGTTTTGTCTATAGGTATGTGACGTTGTTTTAAAATTTACCACACTAGTAAGGTGTTTTAGAAAAATATTTTACTATACAATATACAGAATTATTGCATTTTCAGTATTTTTGATTTATGTATTCTTGATTAAGCTGATTTTTGTGTTTTTTATTTAATTTTATTAAAAGTAAATTTTTTTTTTTTTTTTTACATGATTGTGTGTTTCAAACTTTTTTTATATTCATAATATCTACTAGACCCTTGTTCGGACATATTTCTGTAAGTTACAGGTCTACAATTTAAATAAAAAAAATTCATGAAAAACTGTGTACTGCTTTTGGTACAGAAATCTAGACATCAGTGAAACGCCCAGGTGGTTAAAAGATCTTGTATGTCCTGAAAATGTTTAAGCCTAGTTGTGGTTGCTTGATGGTGGGTAGAAAGCTTTCCGGGTACATTTTAGTTCTCCTAAAACCAGCTAACCATCGGTGCATGCCACAGTAAACCTTCAAATCATACATTTACCAGTAAGGAATAATTTCAAAATAAATCATTAAATAAATATTTTTCTTAAATTTGATGGTATATCCTGCCGTTTTTAGTGCACTATTCTTTGCCGAGTCACTCTACCCGTAAAGAGAGATTTTTTGAAAATGCAACATGGGACTGAACAGTTTGAAGAAAAGTGGCACAGTGTTATTCAGGTTACAAAGGTGGAATCTAAGTGAATAAGAACATACAGCAAGTGGGTTCAGCATGGCAGGTAGAACCACTAATGATGAAGTTCAATATGACGAACTTAAAGTTCAATAAATCAAAAAGAACTGGACTTTAATCTGAGTTCTTTGTAATCCATAGACACCAAAGCAACAGGTGGTATACTCTTGAACCCTTATTTAAATGGGGGAGAGAGTTGAGCTGTGCTCATGAAAGATGTTTGCAGGTACTCAGGCAGGACATATAACGTGGATGTGTAATCTAAATACCAAGAACATGATTTCTTCAGGGAGGAGAAAAAAATAGTCTCTCAACTTACATGATAACAGTGTGTTTTCAGCTTGAGTTCGCCTGGGTACAGATACTTTCCCATTTGTTGTATACATTGGGTAACACAGCAGCCAATTCTCATACCCGCCATCCAAAATAAAAGGTTCACTTTTGAGAATAGTTTTAGTTTCCCACTAGAAGCAAAATAAAAGACTTTTTCAGATATTGCTTTGACATTTATTTAGATTTTATTACAGTTTGTTTTGTAATTTTTACAAGTAATTTGGAAGTCTAGAGACACACCACATAGATTTAAAAAAACAAAACAAAACAGTTGTCATCACTGCAGGGTAACAGCAAAAGGTAAGTACATGCCATAATCTTGCCATAATATGCTGTACATACTTGCCAGAAGCTCATCTCCAACAAGTTTGGTTCTCTTAAGGCTTAGTCTGCACGGACATGTGCTCATGCATTCCAACGGGCTAATTCACACCAGGACGTTTCCTTGAGGTACGTTTATGAGCTTTATCTTAAACATTGCTTGCAACAGTTAAAAAATTAAAACGCTGGGCTAAAGCTGGAAAACGCAGAAAAAACACCGCCATTGACTTCAATGGGACTTTTACCAGCGTTTTTATGCACTTAATACATAAACACATTAAAAACACTGGAAAACACGAAAAAACGCAGCATAGGCGTTTTCCAGCATTTTAAAAGCAAGCTAATAAAAGTGCTTAAAAACCCATATAAACGCAATAGGAACATTACCATATGTTTTTAAAAGCAGCCTTAAGGTGCGTACACACTTCCAATTTTTATCGTTCCAATCGAACGACGAACGATCGATTGGGCAAAAAATCGTTCGTAAAAAAG
>NC_092859.1:132086376-132088520 GCF_032062135.1 Pyxicephalus adspersus
TTCCTCTATCGCTCAAACGATCGTATCTATTGTGTGTACAATATCTACGAACGATCGTGTCGTTAACTCTATGTGCAGGAGCGGTGCTATACGATCGTTCGTATATATCGTGCATGAACGTTCGTCGTTCGTTTTCCAACGATAATAATTGGAAGTGTGTATGTAGCTTTAAGCTCTGGGGAGGTCCTTATCATCCTACATTGTACATAATGACTATAGAGCCTGCAATTGATGGATAGATTGCTATAGATAAAATGATTTGGGGTACTAACGAATGAAAATGAAACCATTTCTATAAAATGAATAAATAAATAAAAAAGTGTATCCAGTGGTCTGGATACCCAGGAATTTTGCATTAGCTATGTATTTTATTGCTTGTGAACTCAATGAGGAAAAGAAATCTATTTCTCTAAACTGTGGGTGATTTGGTTAAGGAATGCAAGTACTGCAGGAATGTGTATCCAAGTTAAAAAGGTGCTTTGGGTGGTAATCTTATTCCTTTTTATGGGGTTGAAGTTGGTGTGAATGATGGGACCAGAGAAGCAGTATGTGCCATTATATTTTAATATCAGTAGTATTTGTGATTAAGCAAGAGATTTTAGGAGCAATGATCTAATTGCACTATAGCATCAACCCAAGTTTTCTGGTCTGCTTTAAACATTTTGTTTGATTAGTTTAAAATCACTTGTGGCGACTTTTCTTCTGTGTATTTTCTTATGTATAAAGTAACGTATCATCTCTCATAGTAGCCTAGCTGTTTCTCACAACAGGATTAGAGAGTGTTATTTGTAGCTTTTAAAGTCATGTAGGTGATAGAGAAAGTGCCATTTGAATACAAAATGTTTTGGTTAAAGTTCTTTTATGTGCGGTACGCTATATTAACAGGTAATTTTTAATCTACCAAAAATTCAGGTACAAATCAATGCTTCAACCTTCACTAGCATATAGCAGCTACAATCTGATTGGTGAACACAGATTTTAGTTTCTGCTTTTACTCAAAGTATGCAAAGCCTTGCCAGAACAAGAAATATTTCAACTTGCACCAATGGTCAAACAACCTGTGGACATCACAGGTAACCAAACAATAATGTAGAACAATATTACCTTCATGTTTTTATAGGCAGATTCTCACTGGCCTACCTTATAAAGTGCATCTTTTAAACTCTGAAGTGTTGTTCCGAGCTTTAAATCAGTCACAGAGCTGAACCAGTCAAGAAGCACAATATAATCAGCTTGACCCCTTCTATCCCATTCAGCTTTGGATGCCTCTGGAAGGCTACTTTCAATTTTGGATGCTGTAAATCTAATACAGAAAATGTTTGGAGTGTCAACTCACTGAATTTATTTTTTTAAACATTAGAAAAAGCAATACACATGTAAAGAACACAAAAAAAGGTAATCAATATACCAAATACTACTTTACAAGTCTTTGTAGATGTTTCTCTACATTTTTCTCCACCAAACCCCAACCTCATGATAAAATACTGATAAATTAGCTGACCACCATTAGGAACGTCTTCTCTTGTATGAGGGCTGCTCATACAAGCCATATTTTTGGTTTGGCTTGGATTATAGGAGTTTATGATATAGGAGAGGTACAACATTTCCCACTGATGTCACTATCTTTGGGATTTTGTAAATTCAAGTCGATGAAAAAACAGACCTCTTTTTTACCTGGTTCTTAGGATCCCTAACTTACATTTGTTTACACTTCTCTGGTCTGACATCTGAAGGGATTCTCATTAATTTAGAAAACACTTAAACCCTAAGATAGTCAGCTGTGAAGGAGTGACCGGATGGTTATATTCCAGACTAGCTCATAACCCGGCGTTGCCCAGGTATTTATTTATTGCAATCTTATATTATACAGGAAAAGGAATCAAATAAAACTATAGTGATTTTCTTGTCTACAGTGTTGTTTTGCCTTTGATTTTTTTTGCCTTTGATTGCACTTGGCCAATTGCCTTACGTTTTCTCAAAAGCATTATTTTAGGCCAGAAATTTGTAAAAGAGCCAAAAAAAAAAAAAAATGTAAAAATATAAGCAAAAGGTACACTGCCACTTAGCAATACATACACACATACATACAAATATACCTCGGACATACACCACTGTTCAAAGATCAGCAGTGCACTCACATGAGT
>NC_092859.1:132088978-132093976 GCF_032062135.1 Pyxicephalus adspersus
TCCATGCATTTTCTAGTGATCACCAAATATAGCTGACATATAGCACAGCACTGTACAAAGTTCAGAGGTGCACTCTCATGAATCTGAGTCATATGCCTAGCAAGTTTGGTTGAAATGTCTCTATGCTTTTCCGAGTTATGACATACACTTTTCAAATATAGCTCTGACATCTAGCACAGCGCTGTACAAAGATGACTGGTGCACTCACAGTGATAGTCTTAGTCACATGTATGGCATGTTTGGTTGAAATGTCTCCATGCGTTTTCGAGTGGGGGATTTCACAACAGGTGTCTTTAGTAAACATGATTTCAGAAGACAATTTTTGTCATTGTAACATTGTATCTATTTTGGGGGGCATGGACCTTTGAGGCACAAAATCAGACTATACAGACTACAACAGATGGACAGTTCATGGTATAGCAATTTCTACTGCAACTAGGCGAGTGTGAGCAGTTTCACGTGTTATAGTAACAAATCCACTCTATAAAAAAGAAAAAAAAAAAAGGCACAATAATGAGTAGCATTCAAGCCAAGGAGCCAAAGCTTATTAAGTTCATACCCAGGACAAACGGCCTCTTCGGGCACGCTAATGGAATGCCGAATATGAGATTCCTCAAAATCACTTGCTTTCCGAGCATCCATTATGATAACATTAATTTCAGGGTCCTTCATCATTGCAAATAGTTTCTCTGGGGTAATAGATCCTCGAGGCACTTTAAAGAAGAAACAAGTCACAGTCGAATTAATAAAAAGTGTGTGTGTCAACCAGTTGCACTTAATAAATGTAACTGCATTACTATCCTGTTACCAAAGCCTGACTTCTTTTCTGACCCATTGTATTGTTGAGCTTTAGTCTTTAGTGTCTCTATTTGCTTTCAGTCAACCATACAAACCTATGTATAAACAGTTACTATAAAATACAAGAAACCATGCTTTGTATAAAGCAACTATTGAATATCAAAAACTTAGCTGACCATAGATGGCTGTAGGATATGCTTTGGAATTCGGACTATATTCTGCTCTTTAAAAAAAGAAAGGTGTAATGAGACTATAACCTAATGGAGATACAAATCCTTTATAGCCAAAATATATCAAATGGTCATGGCACGTATAACAGAGACCTGATATGTTACTGAACAGCAACCTGGATTGTTTAAAATCATACCATTTGAAGAGGTTTCCTTCTTAGGCATTAGCTCTTTCTTGTCACCATTTACCTAAAAGAGAACAAAAAAAAAAAAATTTCACAATTTCAAACTACAAGCCAGCAAATACATTTCAGACCTAACCTAGAACTCAGTGCAAAAAACAGTATTAGCAGTAAGAGGAAAGTACAGCAACCCATGACAAACCAACCAGAAACTGACCTAACACATGTAACTCAAACACAAATGTGTCAATGTTCGCTATGGGTGCTGCATTCTGAACAATACCAATGCTTTTTCCGTTCTTTTACACTAAACAAGCCTGTATATGCATACCAGATTACTTAGTGACATTTCTACAAATACATGTGTGTAGCATGTTTAATACTTATACACAATAAAAAAGAATCCTTAGTTGATGTTTTGACTCTATTTCCCTGCCCAGACAGTTAGACCTCTTATTTATGGGCAGATTCTAACTTCTGATCTAAAAAACAACAGCAAGCCAATCAAATGTGGCTGATTTTTGGGTTTACAATCCAACGAGGACAGATCAGACAAGTCGGAGAATTCATCAAAAGCACACAAATCATTTCAAGTGTCATAATGATCAATCAAATCCAATCAAAATTCAGAAGGCTTTATACCAAAAAAATGACTGAAGCGCAGAATACAGTATATCTATGCAAGTGATCTGGGCCTTTGGACCAACTAATTAACACCTAAACTATTTAGATTGGTGAAGTTTAAAAGTTGAAGGGGGCTAGTCTAAGGGGGGTCTAGGGCTTACCAGTATGGCTTTCAAAATGTAATTCAGTCAGTAGCAGTCAGTATACTTATTAAGTAGGAGCTTGGTTACAGACAACCACAGTTAAAATAAAAACGTATTTAAGATAGCAAATCAGATTTCAGTTCTGATTAAGAAGATAATTAGGAAAAAAATACAGAGGAGTTCCTGTAGCCAACAAAAAAAAACTGATTAGCTTTTTGCAAAAGGAATAACCGTTCAAGCTATTATTATTGTTTTACATGGAGAGGAAGACTGCATGTTACATTTTATTGAGGAATAAGCTTGTCACAATATAACAAACTATAATAAAACTGAAATTGAAACTTGTAAACATTAGTATTGCAGACGTTTGGAAATAAAAGGTACTTTCCAATTTTTCTACAGACTGAACTACTGTGTGCTTTCACAAAAACTCTATTTTTACAAATTGGAAAAAGTCATAGAAGATCACCCACAGCTTAAAAAGTAGGTAAGTGAGGCATTTGTTGCATTTTTCCCCATCAATAAAAGCCTTCAGGTATCTTTGAAATATCAAATTTAAATCATGTAGCTTTGTTTGCCTTTGCGCTTCAGTAAAACCAGGTCTGCTGTCCAACTTAAAATGTAATGAATTGAACACAGACAGCAAGAAAAAAACTGGGAGGAGTTGTCCCCTACTGTATACAAAAATAAATTACAAAAATTATTTGGCTAATATTATTCTTGTGTGCATGCATGGGTAATTTTACCAAGACACTTTTATCACTATGTTGGGAAATATTTCCAGGCGTTTCCTTTGGAAAGAGATTTGCATCCTTTTTCTTCTGCTCTTCTTCCTTATCTCGCTCCTCAAGTCTTTTTCGCACTTCAGCTTCCTCATACCTGGTGGAAAAGTAAGAAGATATGAATTATATTAGCAGAAACTTTTTATTTTGTTATAAAAAGATAACCGCTTGAATAGGTAAAAAAAATAAACTAAAACAACCTAAGAAAGATGTTGCCTTGCTATCCACATACAGCATAGTTCAATTGCAACCTGTGCAGTGTTTGGAGCTTCCAATGACAATGTTTAGATGGAGGATGGTAAGCCATAGGATACTCTGCCATAGTTTACTCGTCATTGTACCTCAGACACCTCTCCACTTTTCTGAGTGTTCCTTACGCCAAAGGAGAGGCAACTTACACTCAAGCAAGGCCCTTGCATCTGACATATGCTTTAAAAATATACAGACTTTTCTATTCTCTTTTGTATGTAATAGATTTAATAAAAAATGTTCACATCGCCGTCATATTTGACAGAATACTAATAACTAAATAACATATAAGATCACAATCACCCCATCATAGTTTTTTCTTAGAACGAAAAATGTAAATGTGCACTGACCTATTTTTAAGGCTTTTAGAAAGTTTTTCAGCTTCTTCAACCGCTTTTAATATTGTGTTAGGACCAATCAAGGCTTTGAAGTAATCCTAGAGACAAATACAAACACTTACAAACAGATGTGTAAACATAGACACCTAAAGCCGCGTACACACTTCCAATTTTTATCGTTGGTAAACGAACGACGAACGATCCTGCACGATATCTGCGAACGATCGTATGGCACCGATCCTGTACCTACAGATAACGACACGATCGTTCAAAGATATTGTACACACGATAGATGCGATCATTTGAACGATACAGGAAGTGACGTGCACCACAGGAAGTGAGCGAACGTTCGTTCACCGCGCATGCTCAGACCATGGACGATCACTGAACGACCGTACACACGATAGATGGTCAACGATCGTCGTCCAATCCGATCCGCCGGTCCGGTCGTTCATTTCCAATGACTATCCTCGTTGGTCGGCGTCGTTGGTTACTTTTTTTACGAACGATTTTTGGCCAATCGGTCGTTCGTCGTTCATTTCCAATGATAAAAATTGGAAGTGTGTACGCAGCTTAATACTAATTTAACAAAAAATGTTACCATAATTTGAGTGTAAAATGAGGAACACCAACAGCTGAACAATGTGACCTTTATCTCATAAAATGGTAATGACAGATTGCTGATTGTAAATCAAGTCATATGGGCAGCACTCTGGCCTTTGCAGCGCTAGGTCCTAGGTTCGAATCCCAGCCAGGACACTATCTGCATGGAGTTTGCAGGTTCTCCCTGTGTCTGCGTGGGTTTCCTCCCACATCCCAAAAACATGCAGTTAGGTTAACTGGCTTCCCTCTAAATTGACCTTAGACTACATTACCACATATGACTATAGTAGGGACATCAATTGTGAGCTCCTTTGAGGGACAGTTAGTAACATGACTATGGACATTGTACAGCGCTGCGTAATATGATGGCACTATATAAATACTGTGTAATAATAAAAATAAATCATTCTTTTGACTTATCATTCCATTCAAACAATATTTAAAAAGACCTAATTTAAAATTATTAACACACAGGTTTTCTGTGTTACCTGCTACATCAAGCCAGGAACGGATCTGTCTCTTTGTGGCAGTGCCATGGAGAATGAATAGGGGTGGCAGAGAGTGGTACCAGTACTACTCACTGCTGCCAGCTGTGTAATGTGCAGACACTGGTATTTTAGCAACCTGCACTGTGCGAGTGTTCAAGTGGCTGTGGCATGGTGCCAGCTGTGGGAAGACGCATGATTTAGAGGCAGAATTGAATCTACCTTGTTAAATTTGTTTATATTTAATAGCTACAGAGATCAGATTTTTTTTATAGAGAGTATGATTCTTTATTAGCGGTTGAAATCTGGTTTGCAATCAGACAATAAAGGACTGACAACATAGTCTATAGGCAAGTTTAGACTTTTACTGAATAAACCTCCATCTTCCCAGCTAGAAATTATACCCACTCAGCACAATCAAGTCCAAAAAATTATCTCAAATACTGAACAAAAATGATATATTAATACTCAAACATTTTATGCAACAAGAAAAGCGAGCGTTGTACCTGGTTTTGCTTGAAATCTGGCCTCTTTTTGATTAGTTCAAAAACAAATAAAAATTTCATGTAGAAAACATATGCTTTTTCCTCATCTCCATCAAGTCTGCACTCCTCTGCTTTCTGA